>NC_086454.1:104419681-104719681 GCF_028390025.1 Pseudophryne corroboree | reverse complement strand
GGCCTACATTATGTAGGTAAGACGAAACGTCAATTTAAAGAAAGAATGGCCCAGCATAGAGGGGCCATACGAGCTGCCATAAATGAGGGAAAGAGCGATCACACAGTGGCTCGCCACTTCCTCACAGCTAAACACACCATGGCCACACTGAGGTATAGGGTAATCGATCAAATCCCCCCTAATATAAGAGGGGGTGATAGAGATCGACAACTTTTACAACTTGAGTGTAAATGGATACACCGTTTAAATACGGTTAATCCATATGGTCTCAATGAAACACTCAATCTCAGTTGTTTTCTTTGAATTATGCCATCTAGACTTCTGGTTGAGGAGGAGGCCTTATAGTTGAAGTTGAGGATTTATTTATCCACAAGGTGGAGTACCTTTTTTCTAGTTTTATCCATTATTCACACCAGTGTTATAATATTGTTGTTGAGGGTAGGCTAATCCGTTTGGGTGACCAACGGAGGCCTACAGTCACTGGTAGTGTTCTCTGAGGAATTCTTTTTGAGAAATAATTTTGGCGCAGTTACTATTAGTTTATAACTATTAGCTAACACACTAGGTTTAAAGTATATCAAAACTCCTAGTCCTGCATTGTTTCCTGTTTTTATTGCACTTATGTAATTATGTATACTAGGCACAGTGTGTTATGAGTTTATCAAACTACATTATAGCATATAGCACTTTATTATTGTAAGAATTTGGCACCCTGCCACTAGGTGGCAGGAGTTAGCCTCGTATACACAGTATAATGCACTAAGTCACTTTGTTTATTTTTTATTGTTCTAAATGAATTGATTGTGTTGTATCCATTGAGGTGCTCTATTTGATGTTTGGATAGTTTCCTAGGAGACGTGGAGAAGCGGAGCTTGCTGCAGCGTCTCCATAGAAACCCGACCAGCTCTGCTATGCTCTGGCGCACGTCACTTCCGGTGTGGCGTCACTTGGAGGACCGGAAGTAGATGTGCAGACGCCGAGCACACATGTCGAGAGTCTGGAAACGTGATTAGGAGCCCTGTAAGTTATATTTAAATGTTGTTTTGTTTGCACTTGTGTTGTGTGTGTCCTGATGACGGGGGGCAGTACCCCGAAACGTTGAATAAACCACCATTGCTGTTTAAGTCTGTTTAAAGTCCGGGAGTGCCTCTATCTTTTGGAGTGTATGTATGTATGTATGTATGTATGTGTGTATGTGTATATATATATATATATATATATATATATATATATATATATATATATATATATACACACACACACACACACACACACACACACACACACACACACACACACACACACACACACACACACACACACACACATATATATATATATATATATATATATATATATATATATATATATATATATATATATATATACAGAAGAAAGTCCTGTACTCGCATCCAATTATTTAGAGTGGGTGCAATCCCAACAGAACGAGGTCCGCTGAATATATAGGTGTCCACACAAGTGGCGGGTGCACTCTCACAAATGTACTCAGATTCTGTGGTTGATATCAGTTGTTCTTTATTATAGCCTCATAGATACGACGTTTCGACCCTTCCACAGGGTCTTTTTCAAGACAGGCGATATGACATCTTTATTTCATGTTGTGCATAATTTAAACAATGCCTAAAGAGAATACAAAAAATGAAAAAAGACTCCGCCTCCCAGGCCCCTTATACATGGCAGAAGAACCAATCTGAACTGGGCTTCAAATACCCTGTTCATATGGTGACTATGATGTAAAATAGAATATACTTCAAAAGAACCACCTTTAACCAAGATGAAATGACTCACCACAACAGTGTTCAAAAGAGCCACCTGGATTCCAACTACAAGGAAAATACCACTGATCCACCCGAGAGTGCCTTATTACACCTTTTCAAACACTAGAGGAAACCACACAGATATATTTCTCATAAACAACACTTACACATCCTCTTAAAAACAGGATCACACAGCGAGTGGCCTGTCAATAACCACCATTGCCTGTGGTCCTATAATGATAGCATAGGAATAAACTGTTAAACAACGGGATAACACACCCTACACCATTTCACACATAATAACAGACTGCCGTTACCTATAGCAATAGCTGTATGGATGTAAAGCATCCTGGGGTCATTTTTTCACTGCAGCAGCTCAAACAGACCTACTGGGAGAAGAATTTACTTTTCAAAGCAGACAAGTCTCACAACTAACATCAGCCAATCTTAGCATATAACGCTTACCAGGTACTGGAACCGGCCATGTGTTCCCAGGACGCTCACTGGAGCAAGTCTAATGGCAGAGGTATTTATACCCCCTTACCGGAAGTGTCTCCAAACGCACGTGTCTCATCAAAACCAAACACGCCAGCTATATACGTGGAACATCTCCACCAACTTTAAACTCCTCTGGGGGGATGACTCACACCAAGGAAGACACCATTCCATGCAGGCGAACTAAGTTGGAGCCTGCTTTTTCGATCGCGTCTTGCGTTCCACAGTACCGGAAGCGTGACGCGGTGCGTTCCACTGCACCGGAAGTAGACGCCGCATATCACCAGTGCAGCGTACACTCTCCGGTCCTTCAAGCCTGTCACTAAGTGACAATGGGTGATGACCATGTGAACCCCCGGTTACATCCACCACCAACTCCGCTCAGGATTGGTTAGACAAGAAGATTTTATTATATATATCTAACAGCATCCAAATTCTCCTGTAAGAAAATAAATAAATGGACTAGTGTGTGGTTCATAACTCACTAAACTCGGTTGATCAGACTGTGGCACGGTGTCAAAATATCATACCCCTCCTTTTTGATCAATGTTTATCGTTTAAACTCATGCCATTAGGGACCTGGGAGGATGGGCTGAACTTACATTATACATAAAAACAACAACAAACACTATTGTACATGTGACACTTAATCTCTAAAGAAACACCCCATAGGGGTTATTTTCATTTAATCCACGTGGGGACACCGTATCCAAGTGACTGATCCAGAAACACTCTCGCTGTTTCAGTCTCCTGGTCCGGTCTCCACCAGTAACACTAGGGGGCACCCAATCTATGATTTTACATTTTAAACTGGCTACCTGGTGTCGAGCTTCAATAAAATGTCGAGCCACCGGCTTATCAGACTTGCCGCTGTTTAATGCGACATGTATAGATGAGCGGTGGTTCGCCATTCGATCCCTAAAGGTGCGAGTTGTAAGCCCCACGTAGACCAATCCACATGGGCATTTTAGAATATAAATTACAAAATCAGATCTACAGTGCAAATGATATTTAAGCCTGATGATGGAACCAGTGTGCGGATGGGAAAATGTCGGGCCAACCATCATTGAGCGACAGGTAGTGCAACTCCCACAGGAGTAACAACCAGGTTTTTGCTGCAGCAACCGAGTAGTGGACATAGGAGCATTGGGATATGCTAAGGGTCTCATAAGCATTTGTTTTAAATTCGGTCCCCTCCGATATGCTAGCATAGGAGTATTCATACGTGTAAAGGGTAATGCTGGATCGGTACTGACAATTGGCCAGTGTTTCTTGAGTACCTTGTTGAGATGCCCCGAATGGTTATCATATCGTGTTGCAAAAACAAGACGATTGTCAGATTTATCTTTATTTTTGGGCTGTTTCCCAGCCACAATATCATAGGCCTTGGTCAGACAGTGGGAAAGAGTTTTCTGTGTATACCCCCGTTCTAAAAAGCGTTCTTTAACCTCTGCAAGTTGGATTTCAATGTTCTGTGAATCTGAGTTAATTCTTAATACTCTTAAAAATTGAGACACAGGCAAGTTTTCCTTTAGTGCAGGGGGATGATGACTTGTCGCGTGCAACGTCAAATTTCTGTCAGTTGGTTTTCTATAGACAGAAGTAGCAAAAGAATCCCCGACTTTGCTGATGTGTACATCGAGAAAATTAATTTCAGAACTCGAAATGCTGGAGGTAAATTTTATAGGGCTGTCCAACTGGTTGAGATTATTCACCATCGTGTGGAAAGCTGACTCTGCACCCTGCCACAACAGAAAAACGTCATCGATAAATCGACGATAAAATAAAATTTGGTGGCCATATTGTGGAAAAATCTGGGTAGTCTCATAGTTGGTCATGTATAAGTTGGCATATGATGGGGCCAAATTGGACCCCATCGCTGTCCCCGTTCGTTGTATAAAGTATTTATCTTTATACATAAAATGATTCGAACGTAAGACCAATTCCGTGAGTTCAATAATACATTCAGTGGGTACATTGCCAGGGGGATATCTCCTCAATGCTGCTCGCACTGTTTCTAATCCACCATCATGCGGAATCACCGTATACAGTGAATTAACGTCCATTGTGGCCAACAGGCAGGACGTGAGTGTACAATCAACTTTTTTCAACTGTGAAAGAAAATCACCCGTATCTTTTATATAGCTCAAACTTTTAACCACAATGGGCTGGAGTATGCTATCCACAAATTTGGCCAACGGTTGTAGCAGAGAACCCTCCGCCGCTATGATCGGTCGTCCCGGTGGTTGTACCAAGGTTTTATGCACCTTCGGTAAAGTATATAAAATCGGACAACGGGGGTGCTCAACCGTTAAAAAGAAAAAGAAAAATAAATCTTCATCAAACCAGCCATTGTTTCGCCCTCGTCTGAGACACTCATCTATGGCACGTTTGATGCCAGGGACAGGGTTTGATTCAACTTGTTTATAAGTCTCCTGGTCAGATAATTGGCGCATGATCTCTCGATCATAATCCTGCCAGTCTTGAATGACCACTGCCCCGCCTTTATCTGCGGGGCGTATAACGATGTTATGGTCAGCTCGCAATTTATTAAGGGATTTCCTTTCAAGAGGAGATAAGTTGTCAAATTGTCTGGGTGGGGTGAAATTGCTGGTGTCCCTTTGGACTACCCTCAGAAATGTTTTTAAGCTGGCGTTTTGTGTGGGTGGATCAAATGCAGAGCTTTTTTTGAATGGAGTGGGCACGTTCTTACTGATTTTATCTGAGAAAAACTCTTTGAGTCTTAATTGTCGACCAAATTTAAACTGGTCAACATTACTCTCAAAGCGATTATGATGGTACGTAGGGACAAAGGACAAACCATGAGTTAAAAGTGACATATCAGCTTCATCCAGTTGAGTACTCGATAGATTGAAGACAACATTCATGTCTTTTTTGGTCTTCCTCTTCTTCGAGTACCAACTTCGTCTGGGATGTGGTCTGCACTGCCTTTTTTGTTTCCCACCATTGTTGTAGATTCGGGACCCCGGTCCAAAAAACGTCTCTGTTGGCTACCCTCATTAGGATCGGTATCAGACGTTGAATTCGAGGAGACCAGCTCCCTTGTATACCTAGGGGCTCGTCTTCTTCTCGGGAACCTACCCATCTGGTTACTCGGATTTTGGGTGTTACCTAATAACCATCTGTATACTAAATGATTTTTATAATCACTAGTGACAGTAGCTAATTTTTTACGTTTAAACGAGACAAGGTCTCGGTGATACGTATCGATCTGTGTTTGAAGCTTGTCAATCCATTTTTGAGATTTATCCTCAGTTAGTAATGGTATTGCTGTTATATTGGCAGCTTCAATTTCAATCTTTATAGTCTTTAGCTCAAACCCTACTTCCTCTATAACTAGAGCCATGAGATCGAAGGAACATTTGTTGAGGATTCCGCACCACCGACTACAGAACTTAGGATTACTCCTCCCTAATGTCGGTGTGTTCGTGATGCGGAATCCTCTGGGGATCTGCCGTCGTCGGTGATATTCCGAAAGGAATTGGCCATGCAGTTTTAAATCAACTTCTTTTTGGCGTTGTTTAACAAGTTTGTAAAAAACATCGACCGGTGTGTCTGCTGGCAGAGACTCAAAATCAATTTTTTCAAAAAGAAATTTTTCAACCTCCTCATCAGTAAATGAGATGGTTCCCTGTTCTGCCAGAGACAATAGCCCATCATCCAACAAATATGTTCCCTCCTGTGTCATATTTAGGGAATTGAATCACTTCCTAGATCTTACTTAATAAAAACTGAATCAATCGTATCACCGTTATACAAAAACTTACATAAACTAAACAGAAAAAATAACCAAATTGATACATGAATACATACATAAAACAAATATAACTTAGCCCATATACAGTCAATAATCACTTGTATGCAAATTAGCGCTGATGGGTATCAGGAAACCAGGGAAAAAAACCCCGACAATATCTAAACAGAAGAAAGTCCTGTACTCGCATCCAATTATTTAGAGTGGGTGCAATCCCAACAGAACGAGGTCCGCTGAATATATAGGTGTCCACACAAGTGGCGGGTGCACTCTCACAAATGTACTCAGATTCTGTGGTTGATATCAGTTGTTCTTTATTATAGCCTCATAGATACGACGTTTCGACCCTTCCACAGGGTCTTTTTCAAGACAGGCGATATGACATCTTTATTTCATGTTGTGCATAATTTAAACAATGCCTAAAGAGAATACAAAAAATGAAAAAAGACTCCGCCTCCCAGGCCCCTTATACATGGCAGAAGAACCAATCTGAACTGGGCTTCAAATACCCTGTTCATATGGTGACTATGATGTAAAATAGAATATACTTCAAAAGAACCACCTTTAACCAAGATGAAATGACTCACCACAACAGTGTTCAAAAGAGCCACCTGGATTCCAACTACAAGGAAAATACCACTGATCCACCCGAGAGTGCCTTATTACACCTTTTCAAACACTAGAGGAAACCACACAGATATATTTCTCATAAACAACACTTACACATCCTCTTAAAAACAGGATCACACAGCGAGTGGCCTGTCAATAACCACCATTGCCTGTGGTCCTATAATGATAGCATAGGAATAAACTGTTAAACAACGGGATAACACACCCTACACCATTTCACACATAATAACAGACTGCCGTTACCTATAGCAATAGCTGTATGGATGTAAAGCATCCTGGGGTCATTTTTTCACTGCAGCAGCTCAAACAGACCTACTGGGAGAAGAATTTACTTTTCAAAGCAGACAAGTCTCACAACTAACATCAGCCAATCTTAGCATATAACGCTTACCAGGTACTGGAACCGGCCATGTGTTCCCAGGACGCTCACTGGAGCAAGTCTAATGGCAGAGGTATTTATACCCCCTTACCGGAAGTGTCTCCAAACGCACGTGTCTCATCAAAACCAAACACGCCAGCTATATACGTGGAACATCTCCACCAACTTTAAACTCCTCTGGGGGGATGACTCACACCAAGGAAGACACCATTCCATGCAGGCGAACTAAGTTGGAGCCTGCTTTTTCGATCGCGTCTTGCGTTCCACAGTACCGGAAGCGTGACGCGGTGCGTTCCACTGCACCGGAAGTAGACGCCGCATATCACCAGTGCAGCGTACACTCTCCGGTCCTTCAAGCCTGTCACTAAGTGACAATGGGTGATGACCATGTGAACCCCCGGTTACATCCACCACCAACTCCGCTCAGGATTGGTTAGACAAGAAGATTTTATTATATATATATTATATATATCTAACAGCATCCAAATTCTCCTGTAAGAAAATAAATAAATGGACTAGTGTGTGGTTCATAACTCACTAAACTCGGTATATATATATATATGTATGTATGTATACAGGTTGAGTATCCCTTATCCAAAACGCTTGGGACCAGAGGTATTTTGGATATGGGATTTTTCCGTATTTTGGAATAATTGCATACCATAATGAGATATCATGGTGATGGAACCTAAATCTAAGCACAGAATGCATTTATGTTACATATACACCTTATACACATAGCCTGAAGGTAATTTTAGCCAATATTTTTAATAACTTTGTGTATTAAGCAAAGGTTGTGTACACTAAGCCATCAAAAAACAAAGGTTTCACTCTCACTCAAAAAAGTCCGTATTTCGGAATATTCCGTATTTCGGAATATTTGGATATGGGATACTCAACCTGTATGTATGTATGTATGTATATATGTGTGTATATATATATATATAATACGTTTTTTTAGTCGATGCTAAAGGGGGGTACTCACGGAGCGATATTCTAAGCAATCTGACCAGATTGCTTAGAATTTGAGCATTATCGCTCCGTGTGTAGCCCCCTCAGCAATAGCAATGCGCAGCCCCATGCATCGCTATCGCTGCTGCTAGATTGGCCTGCATGCAGGCCAATCTAGCGGGTCGCTCACTTCACCCGCTGGGTGAAATGAGCGGCCCCCCTGTATCCCCCCGCACGCTCAGCACAGATTACGCTGTGCTGTGCGGCGGGAGAGATGTGTGCTGAGCGGTTCGCTCAGCACACATCTCTCCCGCATCGGCCCGTCTATATCGGCCTTAAGACTGCTGGTCACATAATCAGTTGCAGTAGTCTCAATAAAAGAAACCAGCACCTCCAATTGATGCATAATAAATAATTTATCAAAAAAGTGTTGAATGAATAAAACACCAAAGGCATCAAAAAGGAGTATCAGAACAAGCACATGGGGTACCTGCTGGAAGCAAACTGCATAGCTCCGCAGTGTAGCAGCTGATCCAGGATGAAGGTGCCTTTTTGATCACCAAAACCACTGTTGACTCACTAACCTACTATCACCGGAGGCTTGCATCATGATCAGCTGCTACACTGCGGAGCTATGCAGTTTGCTTCCAGCAGGTACCCCATGTGCTTGTTCTGATACTGCTCTTTGATGCCTTTGGTGTTTTATTCATTCAACACATGTTTTTTGATAAAGGATTTATTATGCATTAATTAGAGGTGCCGATTTGTTTTATTGAGAGTATATACTAAATATATATATATATATATATATATATATATATATATATATATATATATATATATATATATATATATATATACTTGCAAAGAAGTCGGCACTCCCAGGCTCTTAAAACAGCTTGCTTTGTGCCAGTTCAAAAAATCATCATGTAAGTCCAGAAAAGAACGGCACTGGAGACGGTCACATGCAGTGAAAAAAGATGTATTTTAAACATCTTTTTTCACTGCATGTGACCGTCTCCAGTGCCGTTCTTTTCTGGACTTTATATATATATATAATAATATAATATAATATAATATAATATAATATAATATAGAAAATTGGCGCCCAAAGGTTATTTTAACCTATAAATACAGGGAACCCAGTGGGTTTCACAATTAACATTGATTTTAAAACATAAACATGAACTGTTCTTTCATAAAAATTTATAAGCGCTCCATTGGTTTATTCCCAATTAACTCGTTAACCTTTATAAACTAACCCACATTTACCCTTGATTAGAAATATTCAACCCCATGCACTTTACCCATAAACCTTAATCAAGTAACTTAAATCCTAATGAAATAAAGACACAGACACAAGAAACGGCTTGGCTTAAAGGTCACAGCTTTTTATTCAATTATAATTAACCTAACAAGGAAAAAGGGTGGCCAGGCGACGCTGCACTCTCAGTTCCAGCCTTATTGCTATATCAATTTAAAGGTGATGACTACACCGTCACACTACTGACGCACTTACGTCGTGGGGACTCACCTGACCTCCCGGACAAAGTCCGAGCGCTCCCGCACAAAAAGCGCCCAGGTCCCTCGCACAGAGCAGGACAAACTCGTCAAGTAGTTAGAGGCAGGTACCCCACAACGATATCTTACATCACAGAAAGCCACCGAGATGCAGCGCTCTCCCGCCACAGCCAAGGCGCCCAAAGCCGTGGCCCGCCACCAAAACGGAGAAACAAACTAATCCAAAAAAGACAACAGATCCTTAATGAACAAACCAAGACCCAAATTATTGAGATGCACTCCATCGGGCCTAAAATACCGTGAGGGGTCAGACCCCAAAAACCGATGCTGAACCACCTTCCCACCAGAGGCCAAAACAACACGAGAGACTGCCACATTAACCTTCCTCCGCGCCCTGTCCAAAGACTTGTGCTTACGGGCATCCCTCCAAACCAACCGAGGCATCACTTCTGACCAGACAATGGTGGCCGCCGGCCACATAGTCCTGACGTCCGTCAGCAACCCCCGTAAATGCATAATAAGCTCCACATCTTTCAATTGACCAACGTCATTGCCTCCAACATGCAACACCAACCAGTCAGGGACGCCCCATGTCTCAGCCGCCGAAAGCAGCAAAGCCATCAATGCATCACAACGAAGGCCCCGAACCCCGAGCCACCGCACACGGCGGCCACCCAACAACAGCTCAGCACGCTGAGCAAGCCCATGCCGCTCAGCCCAGTAAATATAGGATTGGCCGACAAGCCAAACCTGCTCCAAATACTCCTCTTCTGCTGCAAAAAGAAAACCTTAAAATGAGCCACCGCACCAAAACCAAGTTATAATGAAAGAAAAACCAACACAACAAAATGGAACAGCAACTACGCGCCTAGCCAAGGAAGGGAAACATGTAACCCGAGTAAAAGGGCAAAACAAAACGACCTCCCGTGAACCAAAAGGGGCAGAATCATGGCTCCGGGGAGGAAAAAACAAAAAGCCCCTGCACACCCCCATTTGTCAAACGCTAACCGTTCCACAAATGGAGAGTAAACTAATGTTTTCGGGTTGGCGCCGGAAGCGCAACTATGCCTGATTGCAGCGCACATAAGACTTGTAAGCCGAAGACTTCCATCTCCCGAGCTCCTGAATGACAGAAAGCAGGGCCCCAGCCGCTGCAGCGACCGTCGCGGCCCCAATCCGAAAGGAATGCGTCCCGTAAGATTTGGCATCCAGCCCCAAAGCAATCAAACAACGTTGAAGGACCGCTGCAAACTGAAACTGGGAGAGAGGCGTCAAATCGGCATGGATCAACCACTGAAGGCCGCCAGAAGGGTGACCAACAAAGTAAGCCCCAGCAAGGGACACCGGGCAAATAGACAAATCGACGTGCGCAGGAAGTGTAACCTAGCGCCCCCTACCCGCTTAGAGGAACGGAACTTGCAAAGTACTGATGAATCTCGCAGCAAAACATCCCTGAAAAGCAAACCAGAAGATACAGACTCCCTGCTCGACGCAACAAGCTCACTAACGCGAAAAGCGCCAAAAAAAACAGCCCAAAAGGCCAAACGGAAAAGGGCCGCTTCGAAAGCATCCAAAGCCACACTAGGAACAACGCCAACCAACGCCCAAAACAGCTGCAAATCAATAGGCTTGCGTGAATCGGCCCGCGACGGGCGCAACCTAGCCCAACCCTTTAAAGCCCTGGAAAGCACAAACGACCTAGTAGGGTCAGAGACGCTACGCAACCTGCTATAAAATGAAATCCCCGCTAGTGCAGCCACCATAGAGACCTTGGAGCGGCCTTGTTGATAGTGCCCCCACACAAAAGCTAACAATAGGTTGTCAAAGTCAGAAAAATATCTCTATGCACACTACCATATTTGCACCTCACACAGGTCCGTGCTGCGCATGCGTACGCTCTCCCGTACGTGCGCATACTCACAGTCGCGGGCACCCGCAGGCGCACGGTATGCGTATTTACGGTAGAGTTTATGTGATCGTAGCGTGCGACTCAATCGTTACATATTTTCACTATATAATGTATTTTGTAGATCATGGTCCCTTTGATAGATTCTGAAAGTTTGGTTAATGTAGAATGTTCATGAACAGAGAAATCCCTCTTTGTTTGATACGAAGGGACAGACAGGAGTAATACAGTGGTGTTTAGTACCCATCGGAAGAGTATTTAATTAGCAATATTCCGGTGTTGGTTTGAAGCGGATTAATCGCTCGTGCGAATAGTTATGGACATAAGAAGTTTATGAACATTTACTGTATTTGCACTTACTTATCCATGCGGCGGGAAACCCAGTTTCCCTCCCACCTGAGCTGTTGAAAATAGTCACGGCCCACCTGTATGAATCAACCTATGACCTTTTGTTATAATGCGAGGAGGAATTCCTGTGTCCAATGAACAATGAGATTGTAGGGACCATTGAATTGTATTGTGTGTGGGGCATAAATAGACAAGCCGATCACATCCAGCTCTCACTCTTCAACGGTTATCATTGCTGAAAATCGGGAGCTGGATGTCCAGAGGCGCATGCGATCGTTTCCCCTTGTGCGTAAGTGTTTCTCCGCAACCATATTGTTCTTACTGTTATTGTGGGCCATTTCTCTCTCTCTCTCTCTCTCTCTCTCTCTCTCTCTCTCTCTCTCTCTCTCTCTCTCTCTCTCTCTCTCTCTCTCTCTCTCTCTCTCTCTCTCTCTCTCTCTCTCTCTCTTCTCCTCTTTCTCTCATTTTCCCTTAAAACGTAATTGTATTGTATTTCCTGTGTAGTTATCTGGTTAGGTAGTCTATGTTATATTGTAGTGTATGACTTGTATTGTGTTAATTCTTTTGCAAGTATATCATTCATAATATATATTTATTAGGCGTTGGACCCTAAGCCCAGGTATCTGTGTATTTCTTATAGTGTTTAGTATTCTCAGAGCGTCTGTGACGCTCGAACAGCATTTGGGTTAATAAGGTTACACTAAGTTGCATCTACACCCTATTTCTACACTAAGGTTTTACTGCATAATATACTGTTTATGGTTTAGATATAAAGGTTTAACATTGTGAGCGTCAGCGCCGCTGGTGATCTCCTCGTGGTCCCGAGCGTCCGCTACGCTATAGCGAATCATTACGTTAGACGGCAGCCAATAGCGTGCCTGCCTGTGATCTCTTGGCCGTGAGCGAACGTGACGCTTGAGCGTCTCGACTACGGCTAAGCGATTGCTACGCAACGAGCGTACCCTTACGGTACTCCATACGTGAATAGCGTACAGTGTTCTTAGACCTCACAAAGGGTTTAACATAAAAAAAATTGAGCTTTATCAAGGTCATGCACGGACTTACCCTCCACCGGACAACACGCGAGGTAAGCTTCCCAAACCCGCCAAGCAGCACCGTACGACCGCAAAGTCGCCAAGGCCAAGGACCGCTGCGCCAGAGACTCTAAACTGGCCTGATAATCTGCCAAACAAATGGGGGGCAAGGTGACCCAACTGCAGAGGCCTGCGGACCCAGCGCGCGGAAACGAACAAAATCAAAGCGTGATAGAGCATCAGCAACCTCATTATTAACCCCAGGTATATGACGAGCCCTAAAACGAATATTTGCCTACAAACAGCGCAAGACCAAATGCCGCAACAGCCGCAAAGCCATTGGAGAAGAGGACCTCTGATTATTAACGGCATGCACAACGCCTAGGTTATCACACTAGAAAATATTATGTTGATTCGCCAAAGCCCCAGACCACAATTCCACAGCCACAAGAATCGGAAAAAGCTCAAGAAGCAACATATTGGCTGTGAGACCTTCCAAAACCCAGGCAGCAGGCCACGGGGCCGCACACCATTCCCCGTTGAAATAGGCCCCAAATCCGGACCCCCCGCCGCATCAGTAAAAAGCTGTAAGACAGCATTGGCAACAGGCAGTTCCGGCCAAATCCTTTCCCCATTAAAATCGGCCAAGAACCGCGCCCAAACCCGAAGGTCATCTCTAATCTCAGAACACAACCAAATGTGATGATGCGGCAGGGTAGCCCCAACCGTGGCCCTCTCCAACTTCCTACAAAACACCCGCCCCATGGGGATGACGCGACAGGCAAAATGAAAAGATCCCAATAACAACTGCACCACCCGAAGACGAACAGACTTGGACGCCAGACAAACCTCAATCTGCTGAAGCAACTTCAAAACCTTCTCCGCCGGCAACCGGCAGCACTCAGCTGCAGTGTCCACCTCAATCCCCAGATAGGATAAGCAAGTAGAAGGGCCCTCAGTTTTGTCCTTGGCAACAGGGATACCCAAAACCCGAAACAAAGCTTGAGCCGAAAATAGGACGTCCGCACAGACATCACTACCTCCCGGCCCAACAAAAAGAAAATTGTCTAAGTAGTGTGCAATGCCAACATGACCAGTGCCCGCAAAAACACACCAATGCAAAAACGAGCTAAAAACCTCAAAATAGGCACAAGACACTGCACACCCCATTGGCAAACACTTATCAACGTAAAAACCACCAGCAATCCGAAAACCCATAAAGCGAAAGGAATCCGGATGCAACGGCATCAGCCGAAATGCCGACTCGATATCCAATTTTGCCAACAAAGCGCCCGATCCGAAGCCCCGGATAAGCTCCAAAGCCTCGTCAAAGGACTGGTACACGACCCTGTAGGCCGCCGCAGGAATGGCATCATTGACGGACGCACCCCAGGGGTAAGATAAATGCTGAATGAGGCGAAACTTTCCCGGGGCCTTCTTAGGGACGACCCCGAGAGGAGAAACACAAATGTCAAGCAGCGGCGCCGTAGGAAACGGACCAGCCATCCTGCCCAAAGAAACCTCAGCATCTACCTTAGCCCGGGCAACCTCCGGCAACTCCCTGGCAGACCTCAAATTCCGAGGCGCCCGCACCACCAGTGAAACTGTAATCGGTAAACAAAAACCAAAAGAGAAACCCTGTAGCAAAAACTCCGCAGCACCCTTATCCAGATAACGGCCCAAAAAGCTAGCCAACTGGTCCACCTTAATTGGAGAGGGCGCTTTAGCTAGGCTCAACCCGGGGTTCCCCTCTTTCCGCGACTGCCCCTCTGGCTGCTTTACGGCAGTCCTTGGCAGGGTGTTCCCCCCCCCCCCCCCGCAAACGCGGCAGGAGTGGCGAAACCGACACGCCGTCCCGCGAGTATAACGGGAATCATTATAAGCGAAACACTTCCCTTTCGCCACGCCCGCCCCCGCCTGCCGGGAGGGAGGCTGGGGCTTACGCGCCAGCACCACCTCTGCGGGTGGCTTGCACTGCTGCGAAACATCAAGCCAAACCTCAGCATCCTTCGCACCAAATGGCAGGACAGCGACCCCATCATGCTTACGCCTGAACTGAACGTCATACTCACGCCATGCCGCCCCTTTAGAACGCATAGACCTATCATGAACCAAATAAATGTACTTAAGAACATTCAAATGCTCCGCGGGGCGCGTGTCAGTATAACAAGCCGCAAACACAAGTGCGCCCTTCAACCACAAATTATAACAGCAATACGACTCCTCACCAACACCGCCCTGCTTCTTAGCCTTAGACAACCCTTTTTTCATCTAATCTGTGAGAGAAAAAAATCCACAAACCGACCTTTGCGGATTTTGTCCCGCACGCTCTTGCGCAAACCCCGAAGGATCGCAGTGTTGGCCACATGAACGGCATCAGAGACACCCGGCAACACCTACGGCTCGCGCGCAACCTCTACAGCAGCTGCCTTCAGACCCGGGACAGAACCAGCCTTCCTATGCAAATGACGCGCAATCAACCTAGCAAGCTTACGTCGACCACCCCCGGAACCCGACGAGCGCGAACCAGAGCTAGAGGAGGAACTTGAAACAGATGTAGAATCACAAGCAGCAAGCAAATCATACTCACCGGCACCAGACGCCCCCGGAACCGCGGAAACCGCAACTTCAGGCGGAGGGGCCACCACAATGCCCGCAGGAACCCCGCTCGTTGAAGATGCAACAACCTCCGGAGCACTAGCCGCTGCAGGAACCACTGAAACTAAAAGAGAAGCATCAGATAACACCGCAGGAGAAGCTACGGGAGCCGCAGGAAGGGAAGGGGCGCCCACCGAAACCCGGGGGGGGGGCTCCGCAGGCACGGGGGGTTGAGCAACGGCGGAGGGCGGAAGCAAGGGGTGCATGGGAGAATGCAAGCCCACCAAACCAGGGGCCTGAGAGCTCCCCGCAAGTGCAACAGAAGGCACCCAAGGGGGCGAAGCGGTAAAAGGGGGAAACACAGAGTACCCCTGCGGACCCAGGAAGGGGGGTGAGAACCAGGGTGAGGGACCCGAAAGGGCCGGGGGCCAATACGGGAAAGAATACGTAGACGGGGGGGGGGGGGGGGGAGCCCAGCAGACACCGAGGCTGAGGGAAACACTGAGGTGGAGGGGTACACCGGCAGAGCGAAACCCGTGCTCCAAGATGCCTTCGGCCAGGAAATAGTGGCAGACCAGGGGGCCCCGAGGGGAGACCCCCGGCCAACTAATAGGAGGCCAGGAAACGCAGGCAGGGGGGTTGGGGGGCGAGAAGGACATCCCAGCCGAGATGCCCGCGCCCCTGGGCAACAACCCAGGCAACCCTGCGGAAAAAGGGGTGCCCGAAGCTGATGAAACGGCCCCCTCAAGCCAGGGATGGCCGTCCCCCCCACGAGCTGGGACACCTAAAATGGCCGCCGGGTCCGCCGCACTGGCCGGGCCCACGGCAGCAGTAGAAGCCCCAAGCAGAGACCCCAGGTCAGACACTGCTGTCGTCTGCACAGTGAAGCCACCCGCCGCCCGCACAGAGGTAAACAGTGAAGCGGGCGGTGGGCCAGGGCTGACAGCGGGAGCCGCGGTCACGTGCGCTCCAGCAGCCGCATTGTGAGCCACGGCAGGGAGAGAGGAGACGGCGGGCCGAGGTAAGGCAGCAGGGCGGGATGCGGCTGGGGACAAGGCAGGGCGCCGCTGATGGGTCGTCCTCGGGCGAGCTGCCGCGAGCGGCAGATGACCCGCCAGCCGGCGCGGAGGGGGAGCAGTGCGGCGGGGATGGGGCATAATGCCGGACAGAGCTACACCACGGCCCAAAGGGGGAGAGCAAAGCAAGGGGGGGAATGCAAAACCTGGTGGGGCGGGGGGGGGGGGGGGAGTAGTCCAAGGACAATTAAGTTAATACAAGGAAGAATAATAACAAAGGAAGGAAAAATCGACTTAGCCAGCAGAGGACCCCGTCAGCCAGACTCCAAGGCAATTATCCAAGAGGCTGTCCGCACAGAACACTACCCTTACCCAAACGACACACCCACAGAGCCCTTATTGGCTCTCAACTTTTGATTGACAAAATCACACTACTAGCCTAACTCTGCCTAGTAACAAAGGCTGCCACATCCAGCCATCAGAAAAAACCCGGATTCTTATTTATCCTTATGTTTATTCAACGTTCGTCTATATTTAAAATGTACAGAAGCAAAGAAGCATGTCCATCATATTACACAGACAAAATGATGTAATTTCTCTTCAAATACTCCATCTTTGAAGTTGATAGAGGAATATCGGCAGCTTAGTGCAATATCTTTAATCTTCCTCATATGCTATTCAGAGATAACATCAAATATAACAACCAACACGTTTCGTCTAGTAACTAGACTTCATCAGGGGTATGTCTAAAAATTATAAGACAGCCAATCAATATTTATACAATACAGTAAAATCATATAATAACAATAGTATGGTACAAAGAACAGTAAATGAACAATAGGATGTGCGAGACATGGTAAAACAGAGCGAAGAGACAATAATTGGGCTATTGACCACAAAATTAGAACTCAATTAGGTGGTGATTATAAAACTCATATATTATCTATTATCATTGGGTATTTTACATACCTTTTGGTATTAACATTTATCAAAATGTGATCAATCAGAATGGACACTCAGGATTTTTCAAAGAATAACTTCAAAACATCAAAAAGGAGACTGCCGAAGCTTCAAGCCAGTCTAATTAAAAGGTAATTGATTCATATTACTATAAAAAAAAATGATTTATCAACCATTGTATGGTTCATAAAGTATAAGTGTCACATACCTCATATATTCGATTGATCAGAATTCAGCTATTTCCTATGTTTCTAACTTTCAAAAGGAAGGTGAAAACAGCAAGATCCTGCCAAAAATGGACCTAACAAATCAATTGATTTTAATTAGTGTATATCTAAGCCAATCAAAACTGAGAGAGAAAAAAAAAAAAGAGGAGGGAGGGAAAGCTTGATTATCCACCCCCTCACTATTATCCTCTATTAGGAAAACACACATGCGTCTAATACATGGATCACAATATAATTGTCTAGACAATTGTCTATGTCTTAATTTTTAGACATACCCCTGATGAAGTCTAGTTACTAGACGAAACGCGTTGGGTTGTTTGATGTTATCTCTGAATAGCATATGAGGAAGATTAAAGATATTGCACTAAGTTGCCGATATACCTCTATCAACTTCAAAGATGGAGTATTCGAAGATAAATTACATCATTTTGTCTGTGTAATATGATGGACATGCTTCTTTGCTTCTGTACATTTTAATAAATTTTTATGAAAACAGTTCATGTTTATGTTTTAAAATCAATGTTAATTGTGAACCCACTGGGCTCCCTGTATTTATCGGTTAAAATAACCTTTGGGCGCCAATTTCCTTTCTTTTATATTTTCTGTATCCAGTCCCTCCTAACAAGGGACTTAGTGAAATAGGCAGCCCCTCCCAAGGAGTACTGTATCTTATTGTATCTAATTAGCCTTAGAGCAGCGCAGAAGGAGAGTATTTGGTTGAGAGATATATATATATATATATATATATATATATATATATATATATATATATATATATATAATTTTTGTCTTTTTCTTTATTTATTTACATATCACCAGCTAACTTATAGGGGTGTGGATCATAGGGCTGACAGTAACTAGGTCGACAGTCATTAGGTCGACCACTATTACTCGACAGTGACTAGGTTGACACAGTAATTAGGTTAACATGGAAAAGGTCGACATTGTTTGTTTTTTTTGGGGGGGGGGTATTGTTTTCTGTGTAAAGTGACCGGGAACCTCAGTTAGTGCACCGTGGGCCTAGTTCATACCTGATCGCTAGTGTGTGTGTTTTTTGCATACCTGCGATCAGGTAGTCGCCGCCTACAGGGGGAGAAGTTGTTGTGCTGTCTCTGCACAGCCCAGGACTTACTCAGCTGCTGCGATGATCGGGGCTGGAGCTGACATCAGAAACCCTCCTTCCAAGTGCCTGGATACTCCTGCGTTTTTCTGGACACTCCTCTAGTTGCCACCCACAAATAGCCTCTTCCTGTCAGTCACCTTGAGAATGCCCGTGCGATCCCTTTGTTTGCATCATCCTGTCAGTTCCCAGCGATCCCCGTCGCTGCAGACTGACATGCCTGCGCATTGCTGTGCTTGCACATGCGCAGTTCAGACCCGATCACCCACTGTGTGAAAACGCACAGCAGCAATCGGGTCTGAATTACACCCCGTGTCTCCTTGCATGGGGGGTAATTCCAAGTTGATCGCAGCAGGAATTTTGTTAGCAGTTGGGCAAAACCATGTGCACTGCAGGGGAGGCAGATTTAACATGTGCAGAGAGAGTTAGATTTGGGTGTGGTGTGTTCAATCTGCAATCTAATTTGCAGTGTAAAGATAAAACAGCCAGTATTTACCCTGCACAGAAATAAAATAACCCACCCAAATCTAACTCTCTCTGCACATGTTATATCAGCCTCCCCTGCAGTGCACATGGTTTTACCCAACTGCTAACAAAATTCCTGCTGCGATCAACTTGGAATTACCCCCATGGTTTGCTTCGATCACCATGCTTTGGGTTACTATTCCCAAATGTAGTTCACGTGGATCATAAAGTATGAAAAAGTAAAAAAAAATGAAAAATAAATGTGAAAAACTCATGTTGATCTTTTCATGTTTCGACCTTTGCCATGTTGACCTAATGCATGTTGACTAATTAGTGGTCAACCTATTGAGTGTTAGGGTGTGTACACACGGTGAGATCCTTGCTATGCCCGATTTTCACTTGCAATTTCCCTTGAACTCCCCGAAACCCAGCACCACCGATTTTTTACTAACTTTTCTTAAGATATGGACTACGTGTGCTTACGATTTTGGCTTATGTGAGATGTCATTGACATGTGAGATGAACTAAATAGTACACTGATCTAGCAAGGATTGACTTGCTTGCACAGTCTATCTTTTCTTGCGATGCCGACCTGGCGGGGCCACGCATCAGGATCGCAAGATGACTTTCACCTTGCGATCTGCACTAACTTTTCTTGCGATTTTGACTAGCTCACCGTGTGTACACACCCTTAACCTAAGTGTTGTCGATCTAAAGACCGGACACCAACTTATAGAGAGGCTAGGTGACAAGTACTGTTTGTCTTGAAGGGGGATTGTTAACTAGGTGCTATCGCTGCTGCTGGTGGCTGTACTGGGGAGGGTAGTGTATGGTGCTGGCTGCTCTGGGGTAGTGATAACTAGGTGCTATCACTGCTGCTGGGGGCTGTACTGGGGAGGGCAGTGTATGGTGCTGGCTGCTCAGGGGTAGTGATAACTAGGTGCTAATGCTGCTGCTGGTGGCTGTACTGGGGAGGGTAATGTATGGTGCTGGCTGCTCTGGGGTAGTGATAACTAGGTGCTATCGCTGCTGCTGGTGGCTGTACTGGGGAGGGTAGTGTATGGTGCTGGCTGCTCTGGGGTAGTGATAACTAGGTGCTATCGCTGCTGCTGGTGGCTGTACTGGGGAGGGCAGTGTATGGTGCTGGCTGCTCTGGGGTAGTGATAACTAGGTGCTATCACTGCTGCTGGGGGCTGTACTGGGGAGGGTAGTGTATGGTGCTGGCTGCTCTGGGGTAGTGATAACTAGGTGCTATCGCTGCTGCTGGTGGCTGTACTGGGGAGGGCAGTGTATGGTGCTGGCTACTCTGGGGTAGTGATAACTAGGTGCTATCACTGCTGCTGGTGGCTGTACTGGGGAGGGTAGTGTACTGTGCTGGCTGCTCAGGGGTAGTGATAACTAGGTGCTATTGCTGCTGCTGCTGGTGGCTGTACTGGGGAGGGTAGTGTACAGTGCTGGCTGCTCTAGGGGTAGTGATAACTAGGTGCTATCACTGCTGCTGGTGGCTGTACTGGGGAGGGTAGTGTATGGTGCTGGCTACTCTGGGGTAGTGATAACTAGGTGCTATCACTGCTGCTGGAGGCTGTACTGGGGAGGGTAGTGTACTGTGCTGGCTGCTCAGGGGTAGTGATAACTAGGTGCTATCGCTGCTGCTGCTGCTGGTGACTGTACTGGGGAGGGTAGTGTATGGTGCTGGCTGCTCTGGGGTAGTGATAACTAGGTGCTATCGCTGCTGCTGGTGGCTGTACTGGGGAGGGTAGTGTATGGTGCTGACTGCTCTGGGGTAGAGATAACTAGGTGCTATTGCTGCTGCTGCTGGTGGCTGTACTGGGGAGGGTAGTGTATGGTGCTGGCTGCTCTGTGGTAGTGATAACTAGGTGCTATCGCTGCTGCTGGGGGCTGTACTGGGGAGGGTAGTGTATGGTGCTGGCTGCTCTGGGGTAGTGATAACTAGGTGCTATCACTGCTGCTGGTGGCTGTACTGGGGAGGGTAGTGTATGGTGCTGGCTGCTCTGGGGTAGTGATAACTAGGTGCTGTCGTTGCTGCTGGTGGCTGTACTGGGGAGGGTAGTGTATGGTGCTGGCTGCTCTGGAGTAGTGATAACTAGTTGCTATCGCTGCTGCTGGTGGCTGTACTGGGGAGGGTAGTGTATGGTGCTGGCTGCTCTGGGGTAGTGATAACTAGGTGCTATCGCTGCTGCTGGTGGCTGTACTGGGGAGGGGAGTGTATGGTGCTGGCTGCGCTGGGGTAGTGATAACTAGGTGCTATCACTGCTGCTGGTGGCTGTACTGGGGAGGTGTTAGGGTCTCCTGCTCTGTCCTGCCACGTCGTCATGGCAACCGGGAGACAAGTGCTAGCGGAGTAACCTGAGCGTAGCTGATACTCCGGTTCGGGTCTTTTGCTGTGCAGTGGTTACAGGCTCTGTGCACGGCAGGGGATCCGGTGCTGGTTTTTGTGCTCACAGTCTGTGAGGTCTGAGTGGGGCTTGGACAGCACCTGCTATATAAACCCTCTTCTCAGGTTAGGCAGATGCTGCTGAATCTTTGTTGGTTAGTCAGTTCCTGAAAGCTAGCTAGTACTGTGTAAACTTTGTATTTGTTTGTTGCTTACTGCAAATAGGCCTTGGGATTTGGTATTACACTCTGCCAATCCAGACCTAGCAGTAAGACTGGAGTCAGTCGTTTAACCTGCTGGGGTTCTTTTGCTACTCTGTGAACCTAGCAAGTTTGCGGCTGTATTCTCAGACTTGCCTGCCAAAATCCTTTCTCACTGTGCAAGGTGTTCAGGTGTCAGTTTAGTGGCAGTAAGCTGAACCAGTGCACTGCAAGTGAGGACTAGGATTGTGGAGACTCTCCTTGTGTCTATTATTCCATCTCTGACCAAGGAGTTTACTGCCACACCCGTTGGTAACCCTTTAGGGTTTTGCTGTTGCCCTTAGCAACAGCATTTCGGGTTCTCTACGTATTAAATCACTACATCTCGCTTCTTTCCATCTGAGCATTCCTAATACTAGGGAGACACCCAGTTTCTTAGCCTTTGGGCTTCTCTGTTCACTTTGTGTTTATTTTGTTACCCTATCACCTTCTGTGTATGTAATGTCATATTCCCCAGTCTGTCTGTGAGTTCATTTGTTTTGCACCCCTCTCCGTTCAGACACCAGTACATTCCTGCTGGCACTGGTGTGCATAACAGGAGGGTAGTGTATGGTGCTGGCTGCTCTAGGGTAGTGATAACTAGGTGCTATCGCTGCTGCTGGTGGCTGTACTGGGGAGGGTAGTGTACAGTGCTGGCTGCTCTGGGGTAGTGATAACTAGGTGCTATTGCTGCTGCTGGTGGCTGTACTGGGGAGGGTAGTGTATGGTGCTGGCTGCTCTAGGGGTGGGTCAGTGTCCAGCTACTTATCTTTCAGTTAGAGGGAAAGTTCCCCCTATACTAGAATGATTAGTTGAGAAAAATCAAACAGGTTTAAGTTTCCTGACTAGCTGTCCAGACCGTTTTCTACCTTATTTTTTTCACGTGGTACCAAAGGGATCCGGTCTCTAGGTCAACAGTAACTAGGTTGACAGTGTCTAGGACGACCACTATTGGTAGACAGTAACTAGGTCGACAGGGTTTCTAGGTCAACAGGGTCTCTAGGTCGACATGCTCTAGGTTGACAGGTCAAAAGGTCAACATGAGTTTTTCATTATTTTTTTTTCTTTTTTGAACCTTTTCATAGTTCTTCAATCTGTGCCGAGCGAAGCGAGGTACCTTGCCCGAAGCATGACGAGCCATGCGAAGGGAAAACGGGGCACTAATTGCGGTTCCCGGTTACTCTAAGAAGAAAACAACACAAAAAATATATAAAAAACTCATGTCGAACTTTTGACCCTGTCGACATAAAGACCCTGTCGACCTAGAGAACCTGTCAACCTAGTTACTGTTGACCAACAGTGGTCGACTTAGGCACTGTCGACCTAGTTACTATCTACCTTCCATACCACACCCGGAGCAAATTGCTGGTTATCATTTGTTCCTATGCACTGCCAGATTATCATTTGGAATGATATTGTTCTGATGTATGGCCAGCATTAAGAACAGTAAGTAATCCTGTATCATGATCAAATGCAATCAGATCCATAAATAACAGAAAATAAGAAAGTTTTACAGCAAGTAGAAAAACACTTTATGCAGGGTTGGTGCAGTCATTTTGGGTAATACAGTCTATGGGTTATATATTCAATCCAAGAAAGGTACCAGGAGAGGCAGTCGTGTTGGGTGCACCCGGGGTAGAATCAGTCACACCTAGAAGAGATGACACAAAATGGGGTGATTGCAGTGACCTAATGCTAGTATCCCAACATAACCATCTGTTACATGTATTTTTCATCCCATCCACAAACATACCAGGTGAGGGGAAGCAGTTGGCTTTCCAACAGACGGGATCCCGGCAGTTGATATATAGATACCGGGATCCCAGAAGTAGGAGGCAATGCCAGCATTGAGATACCGATGCTGCATGGCATGCTGGTGTCACATTACTGACAGCCGGCATCCCGATTGCACTGCCGCAGGAGGTTAGGTTTAGACAGAAGAAGGAGGGTTAGGCTGCAGATCTGGGAAGGTTAGGGTTAGGCACATAGAAAGGAAGGTTAGGGTTAGGCATCAAGCAGGCAGGGTTAGGATTAGGCAGCAGGGAAGGGAGGGTTAGGCACAAAGCAGGGAGGGTTACGCACCACCGGGGAGGGTTAGGGTTAGGCACCCACAAGAGAGAATTAGGGTAGGGGGCAGACGAGGGATAGGGGACTTTCTGGTTGGCTGTCGGGATTATGATGGACGGGATGCCGCTATCAGTATTCTAACCACTGGCATCCCGTCCATCGGCAAATCATACTGATCCCCAGGTGAGCCAGCCATGTCCGGCACATTGTAAAGGTTACTTTGTGGGAGGGATGAGACACTACTTACTTCCACCTGGCAATTCACTGGGCAGAAAAGGCCATGCCTGGAACTGATGACACATAATGGAGGAGATAAAATGCTTGGCATGATCCTTGCAAGTTCATCCAAACCATGCATTTTTTATTCTACACAGAGCACCAGATGAGGAAGCCATGTTGTTTACACTATGTTACATAGAAACATAGAATTTGACGGCAGATAAGAACCACTTGGCACATTTAGTCTGCCCCTTTTTTTATCCTTTAGGTAATCTCAACCCTTTTTGAACCTTAATTCTTTGTAAGGATATTCATATGCCTATCCCAAGCATGTTTAAATTGCTCTACCGTCTTAGCTTCTACCACATCTGATGGTAGGCTATTCCACTTATCCACTACCCTTTCTGTGAAGTAATTTTTCCTTAAATTTCCCCTGAGCCTGCCTACCTCCAGTTTCAGTGTATGTCCTCGAGTTCTAATACTTCTCTTCCTTTGAAGAATGTTTCCCTCCTGAACTTTGTTAAGAACCTTGGTATATTTGAAAGATTCAATCTTGTCCCCCCTTTCCCTTCTCTCCTCCAAACTATACATGTTAAGATCTTTTAGCCTTTCTGGGTAAGTTTTGTGATGTAGGCCATGCGACATTTTAGTTGCCATTTTTGGTACACTCTCTAATGTATTTGTATACTTCTGGAGATATGGCCTCCAGAACTGGACACTGTATTCCAGATGGGGCCGTACCAATGACCTATACAGTGGCATTATTACTTCTTTTTTTCCTGCTACTGATTCCTCTCCCTATGCAACCAAACATATGACTTGATTTTCTCATTGCTTTGTTGCATTGCTTCCCTGCTTTTAAGTCACTTGAAATAGTGACTCCTAAATCCCTTTCCTCCTCAGTAGTTTCCATTATAGTAACCTTGATACTATATTTAGCCTTTGGGTTTTTGAGACCCAAGTGCATGATTTGGAATTTTTTAGCATTAAACTGTAGTTGCCACATTCTTGACCATTTCTCAATCCTACCTAGTTCATCAATCACTTGTTTTACCCCTCCTGGCATGTCTACCCTGTTGCATATCTTTGTATCATCTGCAAAAGGCATACTTTCCCTTTTTAATACCATTTGCAATGTCACCAACAAAGTTATTAAAGAGAACTGGTCCAAGTACAGATCCCTGGGATGCTCCACTGGTAACATTTCCCACCATAGATTGCACTCCATTTACTACAACTGTCTATTTCCTATCCTGCAACGAGGTTCTTATCCATTTAACTGTTTTATAATCCACCCCTATGCTTTCAAGTTTATTTAGCAGTCTGCGATGTGGGACAGTGTCAAATGCCTTACTAAAGTCTAGATATGCTACATCTAAAGCTCCCCCTTGATCTATTATTTTCAACAGAGTCAAAAAAGCCAATAAGATTTGATTGGCATGATCTCCCACCAGTAAATCCATGCTGTTTTGGATCCTGTAAGTTGTTTGATTTAAGATATTCCACAACTCTTTCTTTTAATAGTTTTTCCATTATTTTCCCTACTACTGATGTAAGGCTTACTGGTCTGTAGTTATTTGTTTCTACCTTGCTTCCACTTTTGTGCTGTGGAACTACATTTGCTCTTTTCCAGTCCTCTGGAATGGCACCTGCATTTAGTGACTGGTTAAATAATTCTGTTAAAAGTGTCACCAGCACATCTTTTAGCTCTTTTAGTATCCTTGGGTGTATCCCATCTGGCCCCATTGATTTATCCACTTTTAGTTTTGAAAGTTCTGTTAGGACCTTCTCCTCTGTAAAATGTATTTTCATCTACCTTATTTTTCTGAATAACCTTGCAACTTAACTGTGGCCCCTTCCCTTCTCCTTCTGTAGTAAATACTGAGCAAAAATAATTATTTAGGTGATCTGCTATTGCCCTGTCCCCCTCCACCAAATGTTCACTCTCTGTCTTAAGTTTTATTATTCCTCCATTTGATTTTCTCCTTTCAATTATATACTTATAAAAAGTTTTTCCCCCTTTATCTACTGACTGGGCCATTTTCTCCTCAGCTTCTGCCTTTGTACGTCTGATCACTTTCTTAGCATCCTTCCGTCTGTCAAGATACACCTCTTTGTCGTTATTCTTTTGAGTCTGTTTTTATTTCCTAAAAGCCATTTTTTTTGCTTTCACACTAGTTGATACTACTTTTGTGAACCACATTGGCTTCATTTTCCTGGTGCTTTTCCTAACCCTTTTGATACAAAAGTCTGTTGCCCTTAGTATTGCACTTTTTAGTTTTTCCCATCTCTCCTGCACTCCTTCCAAGTTCCTCCAGTCTGCCAATGAATCACTTAAACATCTCCTCATTTCTATAATCCAACACCTTGGTTTTTGTGTGACAGGAGTTGGATCCTATCTTTATACTAAACCATACTGCTTGATGATCACTGGATCCCAGGTGCTCACCCACATATATGTCTGATATCCTGTCCCCATATGTAAGAATTAAATCTAATAAGTCTTTGCGAGTGGGCTCCCTCACCAATTGCTTGAGAGAAGCTTCCTGTAAGGAATTTTGAAATTTGCCACTTGTAGCTGAACTTGCAAAAGACCTCTCCCAATTAACATCAGGTAAATTAAAGTCTCCCATGATTATGACTTCTCCTTTTAAAGCCATTTTAGTGCTGTCCAACAATAGGTTCCTGTCCAAATCCTGCCCCTAGCCTAGTGGTCTATAGATCACCCCAATGCCAATAATGTTCTTCTCTCCAGTTTTTATGGGGACCCAAAGGGCCTCAAATTTGTCTTTAATATTTTGTATTAAAGTAGCATTTATGCTTTTTTTCACATACATTGCTACCCCTCCTGCTATTCTTCTCATTTTATCCTTCCTAAATAAATTGTATCCTGGTATAGCTATGTCAAAGTCATGATTCTCATTGCACCATGACTCTGTAATTTCCACAATATCCAGGTTATCCCTTGTCATTATCACAATTAGCTCTGGAATTTAGTCTCCTAAGCTCCTAACATTTGCACACATAGCTTTAAGAATTTTGTCTGTGCATCTGTTATTAGTAGCCATGTCCAGACAGCAGGGCCAGTGCAAGGTCTCTCTGCACCCTAGGCAAAGCTTCAGACTGGCGACCCCTAACCTACAAAAAAACACCACCACCTCTCGGAGGGTAGATGCAAGTTGCGACTAGGTGGGCTGGGTGAACTGCATCATAATACATATACAGAGGAAAGGGACAACACTCAAGGACTTTTTAAGGTGAAAAAGTATACTGTAATCAAAGTCACAACATTTTGTGACTTTGTTCGCATGTATACTTTCACTTTCAAATCCTTGAATGGCGACCATTTTTTCTGCCTATGTATACAAACTATCCGGCATGTTAAGGATTGTATAATACACTGAGGCCAATTTCACATTTTCACTAAATGCCGAGATATGCATCCGCATATGTGGTCTGTTGGGATATTTAATTATATGAGTATACATACACACACATACACACAGATACATATAGTTGTTTGCTCCTTATTGTGTTCCATTCCCCCATATATAAGTTCATTACTGACCCCCCTACCTCCACATGTATTGCATTGTGCCCCAGTGCCGGTGTTTTCTCTATTATGCTGTTTACAGGTGCAAACCACCCATCAGGCTGTAAGATCTGCACTGTCTGGTCCCGCAGAACCCCCATGGGTTACTTATCTAAAAGTTGTTTCCTTGTTTTCCCTGATAATTGGTTCCTCTTACAGGCGGCAGCAGCATTACAGCAATGCTGCTGGGAGCCGACATATAGTCAATTGCTGCTTGCTGATGGAGAGCTGGGATCTAGGGGCCTGGAGGAGGTAGGTACATCAGGGCTATGAGAAGCGGCCGTAGAGGTGCCCCCGGATCCACAGTTACATCCTCCCCTATGTGCCTTCACATGACTTTATGTTACACATGTCAGCACAGAGGAAACGCTGAGACATTATGTGGTACAGCCTGATAGTGGTGGCTGTACCTGACTAGACCCACAGCAGTGGCCAGCGCAGTGTAAAAGGAGGAGGTCACTTTCATATCATTCAGTTTTTTGTTAGATGAATTCAGTGGCGCCCTCCAATGGAAGGCGGCCCTAGGCAGCAGCCTAAATCTGCCTAATGGTAGAGCCGGCCCTGCCAGACAGTATAAAATAAATGACAAGTTTAAAGTTGAAATTACCTGTTTGGTGATGTTGCTCAGTGTTTGGTATTTCTTTTCTTTTACTAATCAGGAATCAGACTCTGTCATATACACCATGACTACACCTCACTAAATGTAAAGATATAGTACACCTGACCATAAATGGCCAAACGATCAAAGGAGGTAAACACCAGACAGCATGCAATAATAAACTATGTTTCACTGAGCAACTTCCCCACACATGCAATGCCAATTACAAGCAAAACATTACATCAAAAAACATACATGAGTTGCAAGCAAATCATGATATAACAACTGTTCTTAGACTGCATGAGGATGTGAGAAACATATGTACATATGTTTAAATGGACTGATGAGTTTGCATGAGGTTGAAAGGCCTGTTGGTTGCAGTGTTCAAATAAGAAATAAATGGAACTGGTAAATATAAGGATAAAGTGAAAAGTGGACTAATGGGATAATCACTGCATAAAATTTCCATGGGTCGATCATCCTGCCCTTGACAGTACCAGGTGAGGCGGTTACAGTGGGCAGGGTGAGTGATTTATAAAGGTGTAACATATAGTGTGGAATTCCAGAGAAAGAAAGAGACAGTTGAGTTGGAGTCCATGATGCAGCAGATAGGAGAGAAGGTAGGTAGGACATCAGCATAAGGCAAACAAAAGTCAACTAAATTTAAACAGAAGTAATTAATAGCTGTAGAATTTGCAAGCTTGATAATTCAGCAATACATTTTGGAAAATAAAGTCTGTGGGAGCAGGGATGTGTGTGTTACAACGTGTGTAGTATGGTATGCCGGTGGCCGGGATCCCGGCGGATAGCATACCGACCGCCAGCATACCGACCGCTGGCATACCGACAGCTGGGCGAGTGCAAATGAGCGCCTTGCGGGCTCGGTGGTGCGCTACATGCGCCACACTATCTATTATCCCTCCAGGGGGGCCGTGTACCCCCAAGAGGGAGAAAATGTGTCGGTGTGCCGGGTGTCAGAATTCCGGTGCCGGTATACTGTGCACCGGGATCCCGACAGCCGGCAAACTGAAGACCACCCATTACAACATTATTAGAGTTATACATGAGTTAAACAAATGGGAAACAGCAAGATAAAAGTAGACCTGAAATTTCTACTTCTCTAAAGCTACTTTGAAGGAACTGCTTTGGCTTTTCTCTAATTCAAACACCTGCTTTCTCCATATCCTGGACACTACTTTCTGGGCACCCTGCTTGGACATTGCAAGGAGATAAGGCTTGCTACACCTCTGATAGTTTTAGGTTTTTCCCTATAGCTTCCGCTCTTCACCCTGGACCTGTTGGGTTTGTGTGACTGGCAGTCAGGAGACCACCGGTCACCATACCAATGCCATTCAGAGGATTCGGTGGCTCTCTGCACATGCCACAGGTTCTATTCCCACTCTGAGTGTCGTGGACACCCACAAGTGGGAATAGTCCCTGTAGGTCAGCATGCCAACCAGTGGGCTATGCATTGTTCAGGATCCTGGTATCTTGACCGGCGGTCTCCCAATTGCCAGTCACATAACCGCATCCCCCCCCCCCCCCCCCGGACACTCCCCAGCTGAATCTCAGTGACCTAGCCTTGAGTATCTGTCCACATACCCTCTCACCCTTAATCCTAACATTAATATCATAACCCTTAATCCAGTGGTTCTCAAACTGTGTGCCGTGTCACCCTGAGGTGCCTCGGGACACCCGCAGGGGTGCCCTGAGTTGGTGGTCCAGGACCAATTCAAATTATTTATGGCAATTTTAATAGACAAAACAAGTGCTGGTGGCTTCCAATTAGTGATGTGCACCGGAAATTTTTCGGGTTTTGTGTTTTGGTTCTGGATTCGGTTCCGCGGCCGTGTTTTGGATTCGGACGCGTTTTGGCAAAACCTCCCTGAAAATTTTTTGTCGGATTCGGGTGTGTTTTAGATTCGGGTGTTTTTTTACAAAAAACCCTCAAAAACAGCTTAAATCATAGAATTTGAGGGTAATTTTGATCCCATAGTATTATTAACCTTAATAACCATAATTTCCACTCATTTTCAGTTTATTCTGAACACCTCACAATATTATTTTTAGTCCTAAAATTTGCACCGAGGTCGCTGGATGGCTAAGCTAAGCGACCCAAGTGGCCGACACAAACACCTGGCTCATCTAGGAGTGGCACTGCAGTGTCAGACAGGATGGCACTTCAAAAAAATAGTCCCCAAACAGCACATGCTGCAAAGAAAAAAAGAGGCGCAATGAGGTAGCTGTGTGACTAAGCTAAGTGACCCAAGTGGCCGACACAAACACCTGGCCCATCTAGGAGTGGCACTGCAGTGTCAGGCAGGATGGCACTTCAAAAAAATTGTCCCCAAACAGCACATGATGCAAAGAAAAATGAAAGAAAAAAGAGGTGCAAGATGGAATTGTCCTTGGGCCCTCCCACCCACCCTTATGTTGTATAAACAGGACATGCACACTTTAACAAACCCATCATTTCAGTGACAGGGTCTGCCACACGACTGTGACTGAAATGACTGGTTGGTTTGGGCCCCCACCAAAAAAGAAGCAATCAATCTCTCCTTGCACAAACTGGCTCTACAGAGGCAAGATGTCCACCTCCTCATCATCCTCCGATTCCTCACCCCTTTCACTGTGTACATCCCCCTCCTCACAGATTATTAATTCGTCCCCACTGGAATCCACCATCTCAGATCCCTGTGTACTATCTGGAGGCAATTGCTGGTGAATGTCTCCACGGAGGAATTGATTATAATTCATTTTGATGAACATCATCTTCTCCACATTTTCTGGAAGAAACCTCGTACGCCGATTGCTGACAAGGTGAGCGGCTGCACTAAACACTCTTTCAGAGTGCACACTGGAGGAAGGGCAACTTAGGTAGAATAAAGCCAGTTTGTGCAAGGGCCTCCAAATTGCCTCTTTTTTCTGCCAGTATATGTACGGACTGTTTGACGTGCCTACTTGGATGCGGTCGCTCATATAATCCTCCACCATTCTTTCAATGGTGACAGAATCATATGCAGTGACAGTAGACGACATGTCTGTAATCATTGCCAGGTCCTTCAGTCCGGACCAGATGTCAGCACTCGCTCCAGACTACCCTGCATCACCGCCAGCGGGTGAGCTCGGTATTCTTAGCCTTTTCCTCGCACCCCCAGTTGCGGGAGAATGTGAAGGAGGAGCTGTTGACGGGTCACGTTCCGATTGACTTGACAATTTTCTCACCAGCAGGTCTTTGAACCTCTGCAGACTTGTGTCTGCCGGAAAGAGAGATACAACGTAGGTTTTAAATCTAGGATCAAGCACGGTGGCCAAAATGTAGTGCTCTGATTTCAACAGATTGACCACCCGTGAATCCTGGTTAAGCGAATTAAGGGCTCCATCCACAAGTCCCACATGCCTAGCGGAATCGCTCTGTTTTAGCTCCTCCTTCAATGTCTCCAGCTTCTTCTGCAAAAGCCTGATGAGGTGAATGACCTGACTCAGGCTGGCAGTGTCTGAACTGACTTCATGTGTGGCAAGTTCAAAGGGTTGCAGAACCTTGCACAACGTTGAAATCATTCTCCAGTGCGCTTGAGTCAGGTGCATTCCCTCTCCTTTGCCTATATCGTGGGCAGATGTATAGGCTTGAATGGCCTTTTGCTGCTTCTCCATCCTCTGAAGCATATAGAGGGTTGAATTCCTCCTCGTTACCACCTCTTGCTTCAGATGATGGCAGGGCAGGTTCAGGAGTGTTTGCTGGTGCTCCAGTCTTCTGCAAGCGGTGGCTGAATGCCGAAAGTGGCCCGCAATTCTTCGGGCCACCGACAGCATCTATTGCACGCCCCTGTCGTTTTTTAAATAATTCTGCACCACCAAATTCAATGTATGTGCAAAACATGGGACGTGCTGGAATTTGCCCAGATGTAATGCACGCACAATATTGGTGCCGTTGTCCGATGTCACAAATCCCCAGGAGAGTCCAATTGGGGTAAGCCATTCTGCGATGATGTTCCTCAGTTTCCGTAAGAGGTTGTCAGCTGTGTGCCTCTTATGGAAAGCGGTGATACAAAGCGTAGCCTGCCTAGGAACGAGTTGGCGTTTGCGAGATGCTGCTACTGGTCCCGCCGCTGCTGTTCTTGCTGCGGGAGGCAATAAATCTACCCAGTGGGCTGTCATAGTCAGATAGTCCTGAGTCTGCCCTGCTCCACTTGTCCACATGTACGTGGTTAAGTGGACATTGGGTACAACTGCATTTTTTAGGACACTGGTGACTCTTTTTCTGACGTCTGTGTACATTTTCGGTATCGCCTGCCTAGAGAAATGGAACCTAGATGGTATTTGGTACCGGGGACACAGTACCTCAAACAAGTCTCTAGTTGCCTCTGAATTAACGGTGGATACCGGAACCACGTTTCTCACCACCCAGGCTGACAAGACCTGAGTTATCCGCTTTGCAGCAGGATGACTGCTGTGATATTTCATCTTCCTCGCAAAGGACTGTTGGACAGTCAATTGCTTACTGGAAGTAGTACAAGTGGTCTTCCGACTTCCCCTCTGGTGTGACTATCGACTCCCAGCAGCAACAACAGCAGCGCCAGCAGCAGTAGGCGTTACATTCAAGGATGCATCGGAGGAATCCCAGGCAGGAGAGGACTCGTCAGACTTGCCAGTGACATGGCCTGCAGGACTATTGGCTTTCCTGTGTAAGGTGGAAATTGACACTGAGGGAGTGGGTGGTGTGGTTTGCAGGAGCTTGGTTACAAGAGGAAGGGATTTAGTGGTCAGTGGACTGCTTCCGCTGTCATCCAAAGTTTTTGAACTTGTCACTGACTTCTGATGAATGCGGACCAGGTGACGTATAAGGGAGGATGTTCCTAGGTGGTTAACGTCCTTACCCCTACATATTACAGCTTGACAAAGGCAACACACGGCTTGACACCTGTTGTCCGCAATTGTGTTGAAATAATTCCACACCGAAGAGGTGATTTTTTTTTTTGGTATTTTAACCAGGCATGTCAATGGCCATATTCGTCCCACGGACAACAGGTGTCTTCCCGGGTGCCTGACTTAAACAAACCACCTCACCATCAGAATCCTCCTTGTCAATTTCTTCCCCAGCAACACCCATATCCTCATCCTGGTGTACTTCAACAGTGACATCTTCAATTTGACTATCAGGAAATGGACTGCGGGTGTTCCTTCCAGCACTTGCAGGGGGCATGCAATTTGTGGAAGGCGCAAGCTCTTCCCGTCCAGTGTTGGGAAGGTCAGGCATCGCAACCGACACAATTGGACTCTCCTTGTGGATTTGTGATTTAGAAGAACGCACAGTTCTTTGCAGTGCTTTTGCCAGCTTAAGTCTTTTTATTTTTCTAGCGAGAGGATGAGTGCTTCCATCCTCATGTGAATCTGAACCACTAGCCATGAACATAGGCCAGGGCCTCAGCCGTTCCTTGCCACTCAGTGTCATAAATGGCATATTGGCAAGTTTACACTTCTCATCAGACGCTTTCAATTTTGAGTTTTGGGTCATTTTACTGAACTTTTGTTTTTTGGATTTTACTTGCTCTCTACTATGACATTGGGCATCGGCCTTGGCAGATGACGTTGATGGCATTTCATCGTCTCGGCCATGACTAGTGGCAGCAGCTTCAGCACGAGGTGGAAGTGGATCTTGATCTTTCCCTATTTTAACCTCCACATTTTTGTTCTCCATTTTTTAATGTGTGGAATTATATGCCAGTATCAATAGCAATGGCCTACTACTATATATACTGCGCACAACTGAAATGCACCACAGGTATGGATGGATAGTATACTTGACGACACAGAGGTAGGTAGAGCAGTGGCCTTCCATACCGTACTGCTATATATACTGGTGGTCACTATCAGCAAAACTCTGCACTGTACTCCTCCTATATAATATACTGGTGGTCCCCAGTCCCCACAATAAAGCATTGTGAGCACAGATATATGCAGCACACTGAGCACAGATCTGGAGTGTTTTTCAGGCAGACAACGTATACTGGTGGTCACTGTCAGCAAAACTCTGCACTGTACTCCTCCTATATAATATACTGGTGGTCCCCAGTCCCCACAATAAAGCAGTGTGAGCACAGATATATGCAGCACACTGAGCACAGATATGGAGTGTTTTTCAGGCAGACAACGTATACTGGTGGTCACTGGTCAGCAAAACTCTGCACTGTACTCCTATATAATATACTGGTGGTCCCCAGTCCCCACAATAAAGCAGTGTGAGCACAGATATATGCAGCACACTGAGCACAGATATGGAGTGTTTTTCAGGCAGACAACGTATACTGGTGGTCACTGGTCAGCAAAACTCTGCACTGTACTCCTCCTATATAAGATACTGGTGGTCCCCAGTCCCCACAATAAAGCAGTGTGAGCACAGATATATGCAGCACACTGAGCACAGATATGGAGTGTTTTTCAGGCAGACAACGTATACTGGTGGTCACTGGTCAGCAAAACTCTGCACTGTACTCCTCCTATATAATACAGCTGCTCCCCAGTCCCCACAATTAAACAATAAGCAGTAGCACAAATATTATTAATAAACGGAGAGGACGTCACGCCAGCCACTTCCTCTCCCAAACATTTCCAATGCACGAGTGAAAATGGCGGCGATGCGCGGCTGCTTATATAGAATCCGAATCTCGCGAGAATCCGACACCGGGATGATGACGTTCGGGCGCACTCGGATTAACCGAGCCATACGGGAGAATCCGAGTATGCCTCGGACCCGTGTAAAATGGGTGAAGTTCGGGGGGGTTCGGTTTCCGAGGAACCGAACCCGCTCATCACTACTTCTAATCATAAAATATGTGGACAAATATAAGCAAGTCCTGTCCATCACTACATAACTGAACCTAAAGATGACATATAAACACAATTTCTCTGACGTCCTAGTGGATGCTGGGTACTCCGTAAGGACCATGGGGTATAGACGGGCTCCGTAGGAGACTGGGCACTCTAAAAGAAAGATTAGGTACTATGGGGTACATTTACTAAGCAGTGATAAGAGCAGAGAAGTGAGCCAGTGGAGAAGTTGCCCATGGCAACCAATCAGCACTGAAGTAACAGCTATAATTTGCATACTATAAAATGATACAGAGCTGCCGATTGGTTGATGGGGAAATTTCTCCACTGGCTCACTTCTCTGCTCTTATCACTGCTTAGTAAATGTTCCCCTAAATCTGGTGTGCACTGGCTCCTCCCTCTATGCCCCTCCTCCAGACCTCAGTTAGTATCTGTGCCCGGCCAGAGCTGGATGCACTCTAGGGGCTCTCCTGAGCTTCCTAGAAAAAAAGTATTTGTTAGGTTTTTTATTTTCAGTGAGATCTGCTGGCAACAGACTCACTGCTTCGTGGGACTTAGGGGAGAGAAGCGAACCTACCTGCTTGCAGCTAGCTTGGGCTTCTAAGGCTACTGGACACAATTAGCTCCAGAGGGATCGAACACAGGCCCAGCCTCGGTCGTCCGGTCCCGGAGCCGCGCCGCCGTCCCCCTTGCAGAGCCAGAAGACGGAAGAACCAGGAGAAAATCGGCGGCTGAAGACTCCGGTCTTCAATAAGGTAGCGCACAGAACTGCAGCTGTGCGCCATTGCTCCCACAGCACACCACACGCTCCGGTCACTGGTGGGTGCAGGGCGCTGGGGGGGGGGCGCCCTGGGCAGCAATTAGATTACCTTTTGGCAATAAAAACACACATAATACAGTCTAGCACTGTATATGTGTAAAAACCCCCGCCATTAAACTACATAAAAGGACAGAAGCCCGCCGCTGAGGGGGCCGGGCCTTCTTCCTCAGCACACCGGCGCCATTTTTTCTTCACAGCTCCGCTGGAAGGAAGCTCCCCAGGCTCTCCCCTGCAGTATCCTGGTACACAAAGGGTGGAAAGAGAGGGGGGGCACATAAATTTAGGCGAAAAAATTATATATACAGCAGCTACTGGGTAAACACTGAGTTAGAGTGTAATCCCTGGGTTATATAGCGCTGGGGTGTGTGCTGGCATACTCTCTCTCTGTCTCTCCAAAGGGCCTTGTGGGGGAACTGTCTTCAAATAGAGCATTTCCTATGTGTGTGGTGTGTCGGTACGCGTGTGTCGACATGTCTGAGGTAAAAGGCTCCTCTAATGAGGTGATAGAGCGGATATGTGTGTGGGAGGGTGTCTCCGTCGACAACGCCAACACCTGTTTGGATATGTGTAAGTGCTGAGGTAAACTTATTGCACAAAAGGTTAGGGAACAGAAAGGAAATCTACCCTGGTCTGTCCCTATGTCACAGAGACCTTCAGAGTCTCACAATGCTCACTATCCAAATTGACAAACACTGGTATCGACACGGAGTTTAACTCCACTGTCGACTATGATAATGCAAAGTTACAGCCAAGAGGGCTAAAAAAAATATTCAATATATGATTATTGGAATAAAAGATGATTTGCATATCACTGATGACTCATCTGTCCCTGACACGAGAGTACACATGTTAAGGGGAAGAATGCTGAGGTAAATTTCCCTCCTCTCATGAGGAAAAAGAGCGGGAAACTCCAGACAAGAGACGGCAGCTTCCCACAAGAGAATTCTCAGGTTGTATCCTTTTCCCACTAGGGCCAGGATGTGTTGAGAATCTTCCCCTTGGGTGTCCTGTTTGCACTAGCTATTCTCAGGGATCCTGCAGATAGTGTGCACATTATATTAGACTACCCAGACCGGCGATTGTTTTGGCATGGGTTTATAGCACTGTGGCAGCGTGGACAGGTACCTTATCAGCAGAGATTGAGACCCTAGTATGCATATAAATATATTAAGATGCTGTCTTAAGTGATAGATATATATATAATTATAAAGCATGCCCAAAGGGACATGAGTATACTGGGTCCTAGGGGTAAATTTACTAAGCTCCCGATTTTGACCGAGATGCCGTTTTTTCATCAAAGTGTCATCTCGGTAATTTACTAAGCAATAATCACGGCAGTGATGAGGGCATTCGTAATATTTTGAAGTCCTAGGAAAAAAATCACGAATGAATACACCATCGGTCAAAACGCGGCTGTTTAAGTATGAATCTCGGTCATTTACTAAGAAGTGCAAAGCAAAAAACAAACAAACACTGCCGTGAAAAATTACAACTCGTAAAAAAGTGCTAAAAAAAAACAGACCTTTTTTTTTTATTCGTGATTGGATAGGCATGCACGGATCCATGAGATCCGTGCATGTATATCAGTGGGAAGGGGTGGGAAAGTGCTTATTTTTAAAAAAAAAATTGCGTGGGGTCCCCCCTCCTAAGCATAACCAGCCTCGGGCTCTTTGAGCCAATCCTGGTTGCAGAAATATGGTGAAAAAATTGACAGGGGTTCCCCCATATTTAAGCAACCAGCATCGGGCTCTGCGCCTGGTCCTGGTTCCAAAAATACGGGGGACAAAAAGAGTAGGGGTCCCCCGTATTTTTAAAACCAGCACCGGGCTCCACTAGCTGGACAGATAATGCCACAGCCGGGGGTCACTTTTATATAGTGCCCTGCGGCCGTGGCATCAAAAATCCAACTAGTCACCCCTGGCCGGGGTACCCTGGGGGAGTGGGGACCCCTTCAATCAAGGGGTCCCCCCCCCCAGCCACCCAAGGGCCAGGGGTGAAGCCCGAGGCTGTCCCCCCCCATCCAATGGGCTGCGGATGGGGGGGCTGATAGCCTTTGTTGTAAAAGAAAAGATATTGTTTTTAGTAGCAGTACTACAAGTCCCAGCAAGCCTCCCCCGCATGCTGGTACTTAAAGAACCACAAGTACCAGCATGCGGCGGAAAAACGGGCCCGCTGGTACCTGTAGTAGTACTACTACTAAAAAAATACCCAAAAAAACACAAGACACACACACCGTGAAAGTATAATTTTATTACATACATACACACATACATACATACATACTTACCTTATGTTCCCACGCAGGTCGGTCCTCTTCTCCAGTAGAATCCAAGGGGTACCTGTTGAAGAAATTATACTCACGAGATCCAGGGGTCCAGGGTCCTCGGGGAATCCAGGTGTAATCCACGTACTTGAAAAAAATAACAAAACGGACACCCGAGCCACGCACTAAAAGGGGACCCATGTTTGCACATGGATCCCCTTTTCCCGACTGCCAGAAACCCACTCTGACTGATGTCTAAGTGGGTTTCTTCAGCCAATCAGGGAGTGCCACGTTGTAGCACTCTCCTGATCGGCTGTGTGCTCCTGTACTGAGTGACAGGCGGCAGTGGCACACGGCAGTGTTACAATGTTGCGCCTATGCGCTCCATTGTAACCAATGCTGGGAACTTTCTGCTCAGCGGTGACGTCACTTTAGGTCAACCGCAGGGCAGAAAGTTCCCAGCATTGGTTACAATGGAGCGCATAGGCGCTACATTGTAACACTGCCGTGTGCCGCCTGTCACTCAGTACAGGAGCACACAGCCGATCAGGAGAGTGCTACAACGTGGCACTCCCTGATTGGCTGAAGAAACCCACTTAGACATCAGTCAGAGTGGGTTTCTGGCAGTCGGGAAAAGGGGATCCATGTGCAAACATGGGTCCCCTTTTAGTGCGTGGCTCGGGTGTCCGTTTTGTTATTTTTTTCAAGTACGTGGATTACACCTGGATTCCCCGAGGACCCTGGACCCCTGGATCTCGTGAGTATAATTTCTTCAACAGGTACCCCTTGGATTCTACTGGAGAAGAGGACCGACCTGCGTGGGAACATAAGGTAAGTATGTATGTATGTGTGTATGTATGTAATAAAATTATACTTTCACGGTGTGTGTGTCTTGTGTTTTTTTGGGTATTTTTTTAGTAGTAGTACTACAGGTACCAGCGGGCCCGTTTTTCCGCCGCATGCTGGTACTTGTGGTTCTCCAAGTACCAGCATGCGGGGGAGGCTTGCTGGGACTTGTAGTACTGCTACTAAAAACAATATCTTTTGTTTTACAACAAAGGCTATCAGCCCCCCCATCCGCAGCCCATTGGATGGGGGGGGACAGCCTCGGGCTTTACCCCTGGCCCTTGGGTGGCTGGGGGGGGGGACCCCTTGATTGAAGGGGTCCCCACTCCCCCAGGGTACCCCGGCCAGGGGTGACTAGTTGGATTTTTGATGCCACGGCCGCAGGGCACTATATAAAAGTGACCCCCGGCTGTGGCATTATCTGTCCAGCTAGTGGAGCCCGGTGCTGGTTTTAAAAATACGGGGGACCCCTACTCTTTTTGTCCCCCGTATTTTTGGAACCAGGACCAGGCGCAGAGCCCGATGCTGGTTGCTTAAATATGGGGGAACCCCTGTCATTTTTTTCCCCATATTTCGGCAACCAGGATCGGCTCAAAGAGCCCGAGGCTGGTTATGCTTAGGAGGGGGGACCCCACGCAATTTTTTTTTAAATATTTGACAGTGTTTAATTTAAAAAAAACAAAAAAAATGAACCCCAGCACGGATCACACAGATCCGGCCGAGATTCATTGTAAAAAAGTCGGCAGTGTTTTGCTAATCACTGCCGTAAAAATAGAAAAAAACCCACGAATGACATCGACATCGGAACAAAAGAAAAACCCGAATACGACAGCTTAGTAAATTAGTCGTAATCAATTCAAAAAGTTGCAGTTTTACACTTTCGATGTCATTCGTGATTGAACTTTGACCTGAAACGGGAAAATACGAATCTTAGTAAATTTACCCCCTAGAGTCAAAGCTATGTCGATTTCTGCTTGACGTGTCCTGTAGAATATATATTGGACAGATGATGCCGACTTAAGAGGCATATGGAAGGCTGAGGATTGAGTGGAGAAAGGTTCTCGGGCCTCCACAGCTATAGTGGGTAATTCTGCTAGTTTGCCCTATATTCCTGGACAGCCTAGGAAAGCACGACATTATTAAATGCAGCTTTCGAATAAAGAAACAAGAAAGTCTGAGGTGCATTCTTTCTTGTCAGAGCCGGGGGCAGAGGAAAAGAAGCTGTACAACACAGCTAGTCCCCAGGAACAGAAGTCCTCCCCGGCCTCTACAAAAATCCACCGCATGTCGCTGGGGCTCCATAGGCGGAGCTAGGCCCGGTGGGGACACGCCTTCGTTAGTTCAGCCACAAGTGGGTTAACTCCCTGTTAGATCACTGGGCAATAGAAATTGTGTCACAGGATTACAGGCTGGACTGTGAGAAGATGCATCCTCACCGATGGCCCGGCGGGCTTCCCCCCAAGAGAGGGAGCCAGTGTTAACTGCAATTCACAAATTGTATCTTCAACAGGTGGTGGTCAAGGGTCCCCTCCTTAAACAAGAGGATGTTATTATTCGACCATGTTGTAATCCCGAAACCAGACGGTTCGGTTAGACCCATATTTAATTAAAATCCCTGAACATATACCTGAAAAGGTTCAAGTTCAAGATGGAATCGCTAAGAGCCGTCATTGCAAGCCTGAAAAGGGGGAGACTTTATCGTGAATCGGGACATAAGGGATGCATACCTTCAGGTCCCCATTTATCCACCTCATCAGGCGTACCTCAGAATTGCGGTACGGGATTGTCATTACCAATTTCACCAAGGTATTGGCGGATATGATGGTGCTCATGCGGAAGCAAGGTGTCACTATTATCACATACTTGGATGATCTCCTCATAAAAACGAGATCAAGAGAGCAGTTGCTGGACAGCGTATCACTTTCTCTGGAAGTGAAACGGCAACACGACTGGATTCTATATATTCCGAAGTCGCAGTTGGTTCCTACAGCTCATCTGCCTCGCCTAGGCATGATCCTAGACACAGACCTGAAAAGGGTTTATCTCCCGATAGAGAGAGCTCAGGAGCTCATGACACTGGTCAGGAATCTATTGAAAACCAAAACAGGTGTCAGTGCATCACTGCACTCGAGTCCTGGGAAGGATGGTGGCATCATACAAGGCCATCCCCTTCGGCAGGTTCCATGCGAGGACCTTCCAATGGGACTTACTAGACAAGTGGTCCAGATCACATCTTCAGATGCATCGGTTAATCACCCTATCCCCTAGGGCCAGGGTGTCTCTCCTGTGGTGGCTGCGGAGTGCTCACCTTCTCGAGGGCCGCAGATTCGGCATTCAAGACTGGGTCCTGGTTACCACGGATGCAAGCCTCCGAGGGTGGGGGGCAGTTACACAGGGAAGAAATTTCCAAGGTTTGTGGTCAAGTTAACAGACTTGCCTTCACATCAATATCCTGGAACTATTGGGCCATATACAACGCCCGAAGTCAAGCGGAGATCCTACTTCGCGACCAACCGGTTCTGATCCAATCAGACCGGAGGGGCTCGTGTAAACCGCCAAGGCGGCACAAGGAGCAGGGTGGCAAGGGTAGAAGCCACCAGAATTTTTCGCTGGGCGGAGAATCAAATAAGCGCACTGTCAGCAGTGTTCATTCCGGGAGCGACCTCCACCCGGGAGAGTGGGGACTTCATCAGGAAGTCTTCACGCAGTTTGCAAATTGATGGGAACTGCCTCAGGTGGACTTGATGGCATCTCACCTCAATAAAAGGCTAAAAAAGGTTTTATGCCAGGTCAAGGGACCCTCAGGCGATAGCTGTGGTCGCACTAGTAACACCGTGGGTGTTCCAGTCGATCTAGGTATTCCCTCCTCTTCCTCTCATACCCAAGGGCTGAGAATTGTAATAAAAGGAGGAGGGAGAACAATATTCTTTGCTCCGGATTGGCCAAGAAGAACTTGGTACCCAGAACTACAAGAAATGATCTCAGAGGACCCATGGCCTCTGCCGCTCCGACAGGACCTGCTGCTGCAGGGGCCCTGTCTGTTCCAAGACTTACCGCGGCTGCGTTTGACGGCATGGCGGTTGAACGCCAGATCCTAATGGAAAAAGGCATTCCAGATGAAGTCATTCATACGCTGATAGAAGCTAGGAAGGATGTGACAGCAAAACATTATAACCGCATATGGCGAAAATATGTTGCTTGGTGTGAGGCTAGGAAGGCCCCAACAGAGGAATTTGAGCTGGGTCGTTTTCTGCACTTCCTACAGTCAGGAGTGACTATGGGCCTAAAATTGGGATCCATAAAAGTCCAGAATTCGGCCTTGTCTATTTTCAAAGAGAACTGGCTTCACTGCCTGAAGTTCAGACGTTTGTTAAGGGAGTGCTGCGTATTCAGCCCCCTTTTGTGCCACCAGTGGCACCTTGGGATCTCAACGTTGTGTTGGATTTCCTAAAATCACATTGGTTTGAGCCACTTAAGACCGTGGAGTTAAAATATCTCACGTGGAAGGTGGTCATGCTGTTGGCCTTGGCTTCGGCCAGGCGGGTGTCAGAATTGGCGGCTTTGTCGTGTAAAAGCCCATATCTGATTTTCCATATGGACAGGGCAGAATTGAGGACTCGTCCTCAATTCCTTCCTAAGGTGGTCTCAGCGTTTCATTTGAACCAACCTATTGTGGTGCCTGCGGCTACTCGGGACTTGAAGCATTCCAAGTTGCTGGATGTAGTCCGGGCCCTGAAAATCTATGTTTCCAGGACGGCTGGAGTCAGAAAAACTGACACGCTATTTATCCTGTATGCACCCAACAAACTGGGTGCTCCTGCTTCAAAGCAGACTATTGCTCGTTGGATCTGTAGCACGATTCAACTTGCACATTCTGCGGCTGGACTGCCGCATCCTAAATCAGTGAAAGCCCATTCCACGAGGAAGGTGGGCTCTTCTTGGGCGGCTGCCCGAGCGGTCTCGGCTTTACAACTTTGCCGAGCTGCTACTTGGTCGGGTTCAAACACTTTTGCAAAATTCTACAAGTTTGATACCCTGGCTGAGGAGGACCTTGAGTTTGCTCATTCGGTGCTGCAGAGTCATCCGCACTCTCCCGCCCGTTTGGGAGCTTTGGTATAATCCCCATGGTCCTTACGGAGTACCCAGCATCCTCTAGGACGTCAGAGAAAATAAGAATTTACTCAGCGGTAATTCTATTTCTCGTAGTCCGTAGTGGATGCTGGGAGCCCGTCCCAAGTGCGGACTCTCTCCAATACATGTATATAGTTATTGCTTAACTAAAGGGTTATTGTTATGAGCCATCTTTGAATGAGGCTCAGTTATTGTTCATACTGTTAACTGGGTATAGTTATCACAAGTTGTACGGTGTGATTGGTGTGGCTGGTATGAGTCTTACCCTGGATTCCAAATCCTTTCCTAGTAATGTCAGCTCTTCCGGGCACAGTTTCCCTAACTGAGGTCTGGAGGAGGGGCATAGAGGGAGGAGCCAGTGCACACCAGATATAGTACCTAATCTTTCTTTTAGAGTGCCCAGTCTCCTGCGGAGCCCGTCTATACCCCATGGTCCTTACGGAGTACCCAGCATCCACTACGGACTACGAGAAATAGAATTACCGCTGAGTAAATTCTTATTTTACTGAATATAATATTTCTTTCTAAATTTCTCAACAAGAAACGTTTGGCCTAGGGGTGCTGTGAAAAAAATTATGATGCTCTAGGGCGCTGTGATTCAATAACGTTTAGGAACCACTTCCTTAATCCTAATTCTCTAACACTAATACCCTTATCCTTACCCTTAATCCTAACATTATTATCCTAACCCTCACAATTTTTATCCCCGCCCTCCACAAACTGCTCAGATATTGTCTTTTTTTTATTGAAAAAAGTTTAAAATATATTTAGAAAAATACATTGAAATGTTTTGTTAAAAAATAAATACTTAGTGGGTGTTTTTCAACACACCACCATGTCCATAGGCTCTTATTGTAAAATGCTTCTTTCCCCCAAGAAGAAATTGTACATCCAGTAGCAAAATAATTCCCAGCATTATAACCACCACACCCTACTGGTAACAGATCTCCCATACCCTCACTCCCAATGTCAGTGGGCCCACAATATTTTGTGACCCCAATCCCCATGTGCCAATTTATAGAATATATATATATATATATATATATATATATATATATATATATATATATATATACATACACCAGCCAAAAAAATTGGGGAGCATCACACACACCCCTCCCCTCATCTTTTGGCCCAGTGCCCTCAATTTTTTTGCCCCCAATTTCCCCCACCTCTTTGGAAGCCACTCCCCCTAATCTCTTTGCAGAGTGCAGCATAAACTGGGCAGAGCCAGACATACACTGTAGGTATTATAGGCAAATGCCTATCATTTGGAATGCCTAGGGGCATCCCTACTCTAGGACCAGCCTGTCTCTCACTGGTGGCAAAGTGTATTAAAAAGTTTTTTTTATTTTTTTATGAACAATTGCAGTGTAGCCTTTGGCTGATGCAGGAGTGGAACGGGGGTAGAGTAGGCACTGTGACTGATCACCTGCTCACCCAATGAATTACTTTGACATACTGATTTGACCACCATGGTGACCAGTGTGTGGATGCCGGGGCATGGCGTGGGTGGAGCAAGAGCTAATGAGGAATAAGGGCAGGCTCCAGCAGTCATGGAGAACACTGTTCCTTTTACCTGCTGCGGGCCAATGGATACATGCTGGAGGTTGAGCCTATGGGAGTGCCGGTAAGGACCAACATCTGTGAACAAGCTGCATCCTCTGGTCTGAGCTTCACCAGTGCATGCTCAATTTAGTCTGAGCAATGCTGCTTACTATATCAATGTAGCTGTCTCTTCTTTCCTCCAGGCTCCAGTAAACTGTATGTGTCACCATGTTGACCTCCCCAACAGCTACAGTGTGCGTGTGTGTCTTATGTGTGTCATTTGGTACCCTACAAAGCCCCACTGTGTATGTATCCATGCCTCCCAACCAAGATACAGTGTGTGCCATATTGTACTGTCTTTGGTCACAATGTAGAGTAACCATTCCTCCCTGTTTCTGCCCTCCAGTCTCCAGTGTGCCACCTTGCAACCACTTCCCAATATGTATGTCTTCATATCCCTGTCCAGGCTCCATTATGTATGCCACCATGTCCTACCAGACCGCATGGAGTATGTCATCATGCACAAGCCCCAGTATGTATGTCACCATATCCCCACCAGGCGCCTGTATATATGTCACTATTCCCCCCCACAGGCCCCAGTGTATATCACCATGACCCCACCAAATCCCAAGTATGTGTGTCACCATATACCCCCAGGCCCCAGCATATGTCCCATGCCCCCATGCTCCTAGTGGGTATGGCAACATGCCCCCCAGGCCCCAATATGTATGTCACCATGTCCTACAAGACCCCAGTATGTACATATGTCACCATGCCAAGGTCACAGTGTGTCACCATGGCCTCAGGGTGTATGACAATATATCTTCCCAGGCACCAGTGAACCTCCGCCAGGCCCCAGTGTGTATGTCACCATGCACCCCCATCTAGGCTGCAGTGTGTGTGTCACCATATCCCTCCAGGGCACTGTATGTATGTCATCATGCCCCCCCTGGTTCTAGGGTGTATGTCAACATGCCACCCTATCTGCATATAAACACTAAGGTTTGTGGTGGGATTATCGGCTAGGGGGCATTAGCCAAAGTCTTGAAGTCTTGCCAAATCGGTTAGGGCCATGTCTGAGTGTGGGTCATGGGCAGGACTGATAATCAGTACCCCCTGCTGTAGCTGATCTCTGCATATGCAGTGATCAGCATAATTGTGCTGGGAGGGGAGAAATGTTCCCATCATCACATGTTTACTTCCAGCATATGATCCCCACTTTGAATTCTGGGCATGAATTTGGGAGTGATGCCGGTGGTGAGAGACTGCCGCATCACTCCCAGGGGTGGCTACAGCAGGATGAAGTCTATTATATTGCCCCTCCAGGTCCACTGGGATGGTAAAGTATGAACAAGTCTGTTTTTGAGCAAAAATTCTTTAAAATCGTATGTTGGCATTTTGACATGTCGGCATTTTGAACATGTTGGTGTAATGAATGTCGGTATTTTGACCATGTCAGTATTTTGAATGTTGATCAATGGCTGTTGGGGTTATGACCATTGTTATTGTGTCTGTCTTTATATCAACTGCTACCCATCATATGTGCTATGACATTGCCAAGTAATGCACTATTGGCTGCCGTCATATCACATACATTATTGCCAGTTAAGTGGTGAATCCAAACCTTGATCCTAACAATAATGCTCTAACCAAAACTTTAACCCAAACCCCTAATCCAACTGTTACCCCTAACCCTAATAACCGCACCCTAGAAAGATAGACAAGATGGCCAAATGGTTCTTATCTGCCTTCAAATTCTATGTTTCTATGACATCATGCAACCCGAGTGGAAAAAAAAACAACTTTTAATGTGTTGCCTGCCAGTCTCCCTCTTTCTGCCTGCGCCCTGCTGAATACAGCACAGTATGTGATCTGAAATACCAAGAATCTTGGAGCCCAGTACAATTGTCTTCCATGAACCCCCCTGTTGCCGGGCCAGCATAGTGCTTTTGAATACCCTTGGACTCTCCTCTAGGTTGTTCTTTGAACTCTGTGGGCCTAGTTCGGACCTTATTGCAGCAGTAAAATTGTTCTCCAATGGGTAAAACCATGTGCTCTGCAGGTGGGGCAGATATAACAAATATATTATATTATAATATAATATTATAAAGTTATAAAAAATATTGGCTAAAATTACCTTCAGGCTGGGTGTATAAGGTGTATATGAAACATCAATGAATTGTGTGAATGTACACACACTTTGTTTAATGCAGAAAGTTATAAAAAATATTGGCTAAAATTACCTTCAGGTTGTGTGTGTAAGGTGTATATGAAACATCAATGAATTGTGTGAATGTACACACACTTTGTTTAATGCGGAAAGTTATAAAAAATATTGGCTAAAATTACCTTCAGGCTGGGCGTATAAGGTGTATATGTAACATAAATGCATTCTGTGCTTAGATTTAGGTTCCATCACCATAATATCTCATTATGGTGTGCAATTATTCCAAAATCCGATATCCAAAATTCCTCTGGTCCCAAGCATTTTGGATAAGGGATACTCCGCCTGTATATCGTGTGTGTGTGTGTGTGTGTGTTTATATGTATGTGTAATTAAAATAAAGTAAACTTTTATTAGACAGCCATTAATAATACTCTGCTCGCAAAATGCAGCAAAAAAATAAATTTAAAAATATTTTTTTGGGGGTGGAGGGGGGTGGTTTCTGGGTGCTCGGAAACCCCACCTGCATGTGCCACTGAATATTTACCCTGCACAGAAACAAAATAACCAACCCAAATCTAACTCACTCCGCACATGTTATATTTGCCCCAACTGCAGTGCATATAGCTTTGCCCGTTGGACAACAATTTTGCTGCAGCGATAAGGTCTGAATTAGGCTCTTGATTTGTTCCTCAGCCTCAGTGTTATTTCAGAGATGGATGATACGTGTGTTTGGGAAGTGACATTACTACTACTAGTGAGGAAATGGTGCATGGGAGACTGTACTTAATGTCTGTTGACCACTCATGTGCAGTAGGGTGACCAGCCCCCACAGCATGAAATACATAGATTACATTACTTTTGCACATCACACAGATGGGCTCCTTTGGCATCTCCTAGTTGTGCCTGCAGGTGTTTTTTCACACATCCCAGTGGTACATAATTTCTAAGTGATAAGAAATTATAATTATCAAGTCTAAAACCTGATAATGAACCACTTAACTGGCATGGTCAGATCACATGTGACTGCGCCGCCCACTGTCTCCCCGAGTTTTTGACGAGGAGATCCGTTCTGCAGATGTGCATAATCTAATATTTAAAAAAAAATAAGTTTTAAACTATATTAAATAAAATGTAAAAAAAAAAAAAACCCAATGTTATAAACTGTTTTGAATGGGAAAAATCGTCAGTTAAGTGGTTTTAATAAATAGACCTCAAAATGAGGGACTGTTACCTTGCAATAAAAATAGTTATTTTGTCTGTGTTTTAACATTAGAATTATTCTAATCCAGCATGGTCTAACACCAAAACAAACCTGGTTTTATGCCTCTGCTATAAAATCTATGATATTGGATCTCACCTGACAATAACACTTCACAATATAAAGATATATCTTATAAATAAATACACCTTGACAAAGGGGCATGTAAGCCCTGAAACGTCGGACCTCTCTATATGTTGTTTCAATATAATTTTGTGATTTAAAGACGCCGAGTGCCGCTCTTCCTTTCTTCTATGCTTATAAATAAATACAATGTACTATAATATAAAGCCTTTCATATTTTGAAGAGTGTTAACTGTCAAAATACCATTGAGGGCCCCACATTTTTGCAATTTCCTAGGTACTCTGTGATACTGCAGTACTAGAATGCAAACAGTTTAAGTAGAAATAAGTTTGAACAAGATTATTTTGCAGCAGGTTGGGGGTGTATAAATTCACTGACAAATACCACAGTAGTACCCTGATTTTTTGCAGCTTGCTAGGTAATATGTAACTACTGGCTGCTTATGTGTGTAGTCCACAAGTGTTGGGCAGCTATATTATTACACTGTAATTTAGATCTGAGTTTTGGCACACCCCTTGTTACATCTAAATCTTTCTGCACAATTGACATCTGCCCCACCTGCAGTGCATTCCCAACTTCAAATCAGGCCCTTTGTTACAAACAAACCTTATGCAGATAGGTGTAGGTTTCTTTCTTTATTAGAAAACAAACTGTTACATTGTTATACAAATAGTCTCCTGGCCCCCCAGAATCCTTCTTCCCTTTATATCCCAAGACCCTATTAGTCCTATACTGGAAATCCAGGTTATTAAAAAACAAATTGTTACATTTTTATACAAATACTCCCCAGAACCAATCTTCCCTCTATATCCCTAAACCCCCTTGTTCCTATACTGGAGATCCAGAAAATTGGCCTTGGTTATCATGAAAATATGCAGCAAATTGGTCTCCATGAATATCTGTGGATGAGCCTTGGTCTGCAAAATAGTTTCCAGAAGAATCGCCTTGGTCACGTGCCATAAAGGTGTTGCCTTGTTCCGGTGTGATGATTGGATCTACTCCTGATCCCTTGTCTTCATTATCTACAAAAATAAAGATATGGTTGCAGTCAATGGTCTATCTGCGTGGGAAGGTTTCTATTACATAAAATCTACATCAGCCATTATCCAGTGAAGCATTGGGCCTGCACTTTGTGACTATTCTAAAGGCCCATATAGACGGGCCGATGTGGGAGAGATGTGTGCTGAGCAAACCGCTCAGCACACATCTCTCCCGCCGCTCAGCACAGCGCGATGTGTGCTGAGCGTGCGGGGGGAGATGGGGGGCCGCTCACTTCACCCAGTGGGTGAAGTGAGCGACCCGCTAGATTGGCCTGCATGCAGGCCAATCTAGCAGCAGCAATAGTGATGTGCGGGGCTGCGCATCGCTATCACTGTAATGGGTACACACGGAGCGATCAGGCTTAAGTTCTAAGCAATCTAGTCAGATTGCTTAGAATATCGCTATGTGAGTACCCACCTTTACTATACCCACATGGTGCAGAGATGACAATGTTCCTCCACTGTAAAATGATACTTAGAGGCTGATTCAGTTAGTGGTGATGTGCACCAGGGTTCATCTGAGAACATATCCGTGATGTGTGCAGCTCCAGAATGGCACATTGCAGTCTATCTGATAAATGGTCAGTGTATAACCATTTGCTACAAATGGGTATTCTGGGATTTTAGGCCTTGGAGAAAATATTACTGATCAATTTTATTAAAAGTGGATGAATTGGACAATTTCATCTGAACTTTTACCTGGGCAACAATGTAAATCTATAGAATGACATATAGGAATAGTAATTGTTTATGAAGTACAATGCAAACAACTCCATCTAAGAGTGCTAATTTGTTTATTAACAGTTTCTTATATAATGCAGCATATTCCATAGCGCTTTATAATTCACACTAGCTATTAAAAAAACAAGTGTAATAATATTCTTATAAAAGACCCCTGGCTGCTGTCTTTTCTTCAGAGCCGTCTTAACAGCAGTGTAGGCCCCTGGGCACAGCAATGCACTGGGGCCCCTACCCATCCTCCAGCAGTAGGGGTGGGGGGTGCTGTCAGCGGCAGCTTTGATGTCCCATGGGGGATAGGGGGTGTTCTATATTTCGCTCAGCATGTAGGACCTGGAGAAATAATTTCTGCTAATTACTCCTTTACTGCTCAGATGGGGCAGGACGGAGAACACTAAACTGTATAAAGGTACATTGGGGTGAATGAAAGGGCCCTGGTACATGACTTTCAGGGTAGTAGGGGATGTTTAATACATAGGGGAGGGATCGATAGTGGAGTGGGCTTAATATTCATAATTTTCTGGTGGGAGGGCAGCTTGCTTTACGGCAGATATCTCAGGTTCCTGGAAATAGATTTCTTAACTTTAATGAGATAAAAAAAACTAGAAAGTCCCACCTTTCAGGAGGTACTGGGGACTTGGGGATCAGAGTGCAGGAGCCAGACCAATCCACCAATAAAAATATAAAACATCATACCAGACGTGTGGAGCTGGAGCAGGGACCAACTGCTGGAAGGCTGATATCTCTGGTTCTGGGCATAGTAGAGACATTCTGCCAGTGTCCACTGAAAGAGGAGAGTCGTAGCTTTTGGAATATACCCTCAGAAAAACTCTAAGTCAGACAGAACCCGAGATATCTGGCTGGGAAGAACAATTAACAGGCTTGGATGGGGACCACTGCTTTGAAGTCGGAAATCTCAGGTTCCCCAGGGCCGATTTTCAAAAATCTGGTACCCCTGAAAAGAGGGGACCCTCAGCTATCAGCTTAGGGCCCTTTCACTCCTGGGGCCCTTGGGCAAGAGCCCATTGAGCCCATACGAAAAGACGGCCCTGCTTTTCTTACTGCCTAGATATCAGTTATTTATTAGTATATATGGGCTAATTTGCCTTGTTATAATGTATTTTATCATGCAGATAATTATTTCTATCTATCAATCAATCAATCAATCAGCTTAGAGACCTATCAGCAGTTGTGCAGAGGTGAGAGGGTACAACTTACCTGGGCCCAGGTCTGATAGAGGGGCCCAGTAGGGGCCTTGGTCCCCCTTACCTGGCAGCAGATGCAGCTCTTCCCCTCAGCCCGGCACACGCTGCTGTGTGGCCATGTAGGCGCTTAAAATACCATTTTTTTCAGTATTTTTTTTCTAAAGGTGCATGACCACACCTCCTGTGATTAGGCCACGCCTCTTGAAAAACACCTGCACCCAGCCAGGCTGTGTACTGCCCTGCTTATCAGTACTCTCTCATTGCTCTCAGTGTATCTTTTATTTAGTGACATTAGATTTATCACTTCCACAAATACTGTATCTCCTCTATTATACAGCTGCAAGTATTTATAACTTTATTGCCATTCAGCTATTCCCTCTGTAATAATTATAGAGGTGTAATCCAACTATGCAGCATTGTTATTAAGCAATTAATCTAATAATTCCATTAATGAGTGATATTAAATATTATAGTGATCTTATAAGGGCTGAGCACAGGTTATCTCCAAGTTGCTAATACACTCATACTGCTAATTTCTGTAGTTAAAAGGGGTTCACTACGATATGCCGGCGGTCGGGCTCCCGGCGACCAGCATACCGGCGCCGGGCGCCCGACCGCCGGCTTACCGACAGTGTGGCGAGCGCAAATGAGCCCCTTGTGGGCTCGCTGCGCTCGCCACGCTATGGACACGGTGGCGCGCTATGCTATTTTATTCTCCCTCCAGGGGGGTCGTGGACCCCCACGAGGGAGAATAAGTGTCGGTATGCCGGCTGTCGGGATTCCGGTGCCGGTATACTGTGCGCCGGGATCCCATCAGTCGGCATACTGAAGACCACCCATTAAAAGATTCTCTTCAGTAGACACAGGTCTGATTGATACAGATATATATATTATTTTAATCAATCACAAATCTCACAGAAGTAAATGTTCTGATTGTTAGACCATCATTGCTGATCTGAAAAAGACCATTTTATAGCATCTAAATGTACCAAAATTCTCCCCATGAGGTTCTTAGCATGTTTGCCAAAACTGCCAGCCCATCTACCACATCACTGTGAAGCCCATCAGGTGAGTCCTTAATATCCTTAATACTAACATATAATGACAGGAACTATAGATTGCTAGCTCCACTGAGAAGGAACTGATGTGAATGGCCAAATATTCTCTGTAAATAGGGGGCATCCAATTACCCACAAAATATTTTCAGATAAAAAATGGGCTATTAACACAATTTATCATCACCCAATAGGGTGAGGATAAAGGTAGAGGAGGTGAGGATGAAGTAAGAGGGGAATGGGAGAAGGTTGTTGGAATGAAGTCATAGTAGAGGTAAACAGAGAAAGGAAACAGAAAAAAAGCAGACCATAGAGATGAACAGGGTGAGGTTGAAGGAAGAAGAGAAGAGAAGGAACCACTGCTAGAATAAAGTAGGCAAGACCAAAAATCAAACTGAAATAAACCATAGTCAATGGGTTGGTGGTGGTGGTGGTGGTGGTGGAGGGAGGGGGGGGGGAGAGAGAGAGTGTCGATCAACCTAAAGTGACCGGGTTTTCTGAAAGAATTTGAATATTGCTTTTACATTTTATGTATTTTTATTCGATTTCATCTTATTTATTAAGTTATTCCTGGCACCTTAGATTGTACATGTGCAATTAAAGATGGGCATACCCTATACATTTATCTGCCAGATCTGGCTGTTTGGAATGAAAAGCTGGTAATGAATGAGAGCAAATGACAATCAACCATTTGCTTCCAAACCGTGGAAAATGGACAACAACTGTCATTCGTACAAATTGATTAAATCTGTGATTTTACCAATTTGTCTGAACAACAGATTTTAATTCCAAAAGCCAGATCTGACAAATAATCTGCCAGATAATTGTATAGTATATACACAGCTTAAGTGCCCTTTATGTAACCTATGTCTACACACACAATAACTATATTTACACCACACATGTTGCCAGTATGAGCCTGAATGGATAATAATAACATACAGTAGCACAATATTAGACATTCTTATCACCAACTATAATCCCACACATCAAACACATGTCTGTTTTATATGGTCATACCTGGACAGTCAGTACATCCATTGTTGTTGATCTCAACTATAGGGTAAGAAAAAGCCATCATTAGTCACCTGTATCAGTTACTTCTGTGATAATATTGTATATATATTTCTATAAATACCTCTCATTCTATTATCACATTACAATATTTCTTAGCAGGCATGCTTTCTGATTGCATGCTTACCCCGCCCATCACATGACCTGCCTGAGAACAGTGGGCTCCAACTCTACTATGCAAATGACATGTGACACTGTGGAATTCAATACAAAAGACAGCTGCAAGTAATGCAGTTATATGAGGGTATGGTTTGGGCAGTACACACCCCCACCACAAATTATATTTGAGAAATAAATGAATAGCAAAACATAGATGGTTTAATAAACCAACATTACCTCTTAGGTAGAATCATTTATATAAAAATTAAATGTGAACAATGTGATTAAACTAAAAGCTGAGTTTGTTCCCATTGTCACAATGATAAGGGTTATTCAGAGTTGTTAGCAAACCAAAAAAGTTATCAATTGGGAAAAACCATGTTGCACTGCAGGTGGGGCAGATGTAACATGTACAGAGAGAATTAGATTTGGGTGGGTTATATTTTTCTGTGCATGGTAAATACTGCTGCTTTATTTTACACTGCAATTTAGATCTCAGTTTGAACACACCCCATCCAAATCTAAAGGGGAGGGGGGGTATACTCACAGAGCGATCACTGCTTAAAACATAAGGAATCTGACTAGATTGCTTAGATTTTAAGCAGTGATCTCTCCGTGTGTACCCCCACAGTGATAGCGATGTGCAGCCCTGCGCATCGCTATCGCTAGTGCTAGATTGGCCTGCATACAGGCTCAGTCTAGCAGTTCGCTCATTTCACCCACTGGGTGAAATGAGTGCCCCCCCGTCTCCCCCTGCACACTCGCACTGTGCTGTGTGAGGGAAGAGAGATGTGTGCTGAGCGGTTCGCTCAGCACACATCTCTCCCCAAATTAGGCTGTGAATACGGCCCTTAACTCTGGCCCCAAATGACAATGAAAGGAGATGGATTAGTTGTGGGTAGTCTAGTGCAAGTGCAGTGACTGGGGAAAGTTTGTTCTGTAGTTGCTGGGGGCTCCCACATGTCTGTTCCCCGTGTCATCACTTCAATAAGAAAGTCTTTGTTATTGTATCTACTGTATGTGGAGTTATCATGTAAACTGCATATAAATGTGCTTTACTATCACAGTATATACAAGACAAATATGTCTGTATACATGATGCATCTTTCAAACATCACAGCCAGGAATGTGCTGGATCTTGCACCCGGCAATTTCCAGGGTCTCCGCCCCGATCCTGCTAAAGAGCAGGTTGGGTACTTAGTCTCAGGTAGCTTGCATTCACACACAAACATCCCAGGTTGATGTGTGTTCATGTGTAAAAACCCAGGACTTTTGTGCTAGTGTGAAAGGGGTATAAGTAGATTAATCCTAGATATTAATTCCCATATATATGCAAGTTGTTTTATTTACAATGGTCACACTCTTCAAAACATATTACAGTATATTACAGTATAATGAGTAACATAATATTACATTTATGTACTGATGGTGTAATGGATAGCATTACTGCCTCACAGCACTGTAGTCATGGGTTTGATTCCCATCATGGCCCTATCTGTGTGGAGTTTGTATATGCTCCCCATACTTGCATGGGTTTCCTCTGGGTTCTCCCGTTTCATCCCACAATCCAAAAATATACTGGTAGGTTAGTTGGTTCCCAACAAAATTAACCCTAGCATGAATGTGTGTGCTTGTACATGTGATAGGGTATATAGAATGTAAGCTCCACTAGGGCATGGACTAATGTGAATGGCCAAATAATCTCTGTAAAGTGCTGCGGAATATGTGTGCTCTATATAAATAACTGGTAATAAATAAATGAGCATGCAAATAACTACCGGTAATTCATATATCATTACACTGATAGAGCTTAGGATACCATAGATCAGTTTCCCAAAATCTGTCATTACAGTGCAGGTTTTAGGTATATCTATAATTGAGCACAGGTGACTTATACCTCAGTCATTATATTTTAACCATCTGGACTCGAGCATGGATATCCTTAAAACCTGGACTGTTATGTCGGCATTTGGAAAACTCTGCTATAGAACATGCAGTAGGCTCCCAAACTCAGTCCACAGGACCCCAAACAGTTCATGTTTTCCAGGTCACCTTGAAGCTGCACAGGTGTAGTCATTACTCACTGACACATAAAAGATCTACTTGCAATGCTATGCAGAGCCCCAGAAAACATGAATTGTATGTAGTTCTGAGGACTGAGTTTGAGAACGTTTGCTACAGATGTGATAATGACAGAACTACAGTAAGTCGATATAGTGTATACACTCATGCACATATATATATAGCAATACAACTAATGGGAGCATGACTTACCTGGTAATGACAGGATGCTGGTAAAGCAGCAGAGGGTGAGTATGAGTGCTAGCTGCATTGTGAGCCACAGATCTGAGTCAGTACAGAGTACAGGAAGAGTGAGTGAGGAGTGGAGGTGAGAGGAGTCTTTATATAGGAGTCCCATCCTACTCTCCTACTGTATGTTGGAGGTCTGTGTATTCTGGGAGGGGCCACACTGAACAATACAGACTCCATGTCTACAGTCACATAACAATGTTATCACACTACAAGTTACATTACAGGGTCACACAGCTACATGGTATCTCTAGTTATTAGTCTTATCTGCTTACATTTTACATAGCAAACGTTACATCTCTTTCTCACCCAAATTGTTTCTGTTACACATTCAGTCATTCATCTTCTAATATTTCTGTTATTACTGATAGATGTACTGTTCATGTTATTTCCCAACATTATAATTGTTCTGTGTTCCGTATTGCAACATATTTTATTGTTACACACATAACATGTATACTTCACCCTTTATAAACTGGTGAGTGAGGGCTGCAAAGGGGACCATTCTAAAAAAAGGGGGATATGTTACCCCCATGTTGTAGGAGTGACAAGACTCTGCGTGTTTGGATGCAGATTTCTTGGCCCCACAGCAGGAGTTCCGGTATCCAGCCTGAGTATGCTGGGACTGCGATTGATGGTGATCTGATGCTGTATCATCAGACGCAGTACTCGGGTCAGTGCTGCATGCAGGAGGCGTCTTTTTCCTCAGGAATATTTGAGCATCGCTGCTGTGACCAAACATGCAGCATTAATGCTCACTGCCTCCATCTCTGAATCAGGGCCAATGTCCACAATAAAGTCAAACCTACCATCTGTGTTATATTGTATGTTGTGTACATATACAATATTGTGTATATTGTATCTTATATAAATTGATTACTTATTGTATAACACAAAGAGGTTTCAATAGACACCAACCAGTCATTGTTCCACAGTTACAATGGTAGAAGGAGGGGTGTCAAGTAAAGAACCATGTTGTAGATAAGTTCTAAAGGAGGCCATAGTAACTTACAATGCCCATGCCAGACCCAGCTCTGAATACAACCCAAGGCTGCACACACCTCACAGGAAGAAGTTTTATTTAGCTAAAGGCTCACAGAACTTATACTGTAGTTAAGTATTCAATTTAGGCAATGACAGCCAGGTGCTGCACTACCAATGGATTCTTTGTCATCTTGCAACCACCAGCATTGCCGCTTTTATTATATTCTGAATAGGTCAGATCTCATGTTACCCTGGTGGCAGCTCAGTGTGAATGGGTCCTTGAAAAACATCCTGGGTCAAGTGCCCTGGCATTTCAAGTTAACTAGCAGGGTTGAACATGGGAGAAACCCAGGTTACCTGGCAGTGTGAATGGGAAAACCGGGTCATTTAACGTCGGTCCCATTCAAATCCCATGGAGAGCCGACTCTCTAACACTTGAAGATAATATACTCTTTAAACATTGGTAGAATCAGAGGTGGATTTAAATTTTAAATCCATCTCTGCCCTCCATCCCTACCTATCCTCCAGCGGTATGGGTGGAGGGCAGCTTTGATGTCACATGGGCAGTAAGGGGTGTTCTATCTTCCACTCAGCATGTAGTACCTGGAGCAGTAATTTCTGCTAATTACTCCTTTACTGCACAGATGGTGGGAGATGGGTCAGGAGGGTAAACACTGAACTGTAAAAGGGGGCATTGGGAATGAAGGGGCTACTGTACATGACTTCAAGGATGGTAGGGGGTGTTTAATATGCAGGAGAGTGGTGGATAGTGGAGTGGGTTTAATATTCATCATTTTCCGGTCGGAGAGCATCTTGCTTGACTCCAGAATCCAGTTCCTGGATATAGATTTCTTAGCTTTCAATTAGATAAAACACTAAAGAGTCCCACCTTTTAGGAGGTACTGGGGACTTGGGGATCAAAGTTCAGGAAGCCAGAGAAATCCATGAGAACATATAAAACTGCATACCAGGCGTATGGAGCTGAATCAGGGACCAGCTGCTGGAAGGCTGATATCTCTGGTTCTGGGCATAGCAGTGACATGCTTCCAGTCTCCACCGAGGGAGAGTCCCAGCTTTTGGAATATTCCCTCAGAAACCAGACAGAACCAGTGATATCTGGCTGGGAAGAGCCATTAAAAGGCTCTGATGGGGACCACTGCTTTGAAGTCGGATTATTCCGGTTCCCCATTGCCAATTTTCAAAATCTGGTACAACTGTAAAAAGGGGACCCACAGCTATCCGCCTAGGGCCCTTAGACTCCTGGGCCCATGGGCAAGTGCCCATTGAGCCCATTCGAAAATATGGCCCTTAATACACCACTTCCCTCACTGAATGTATCAGGTCCCCATACCACATTATTACACCCTCACTCACTGACAGCATTGTATATGAGTGACCCAAGCTTACTGATTATAGCAGGCCCCATCACCTAAAATACTCACTATTATCCCCCCTCACTCACTGACTAACAAAATTTTATAATATATGTTATTACACCCCTTCATCATTGTCTGTATTAATTATATAGTATATCAGTGCTTCACTCACTGATTGTAGTGCCTAAAGGCACTGATATATAACACAATAAAGTCACTGATTGAGAAGTGCAGTAATGGGTATTATAAAGGATGGGGTATATAGTACAATCAGTAGGGGTGGTACTGATAGATAATGCAGGCACCCATACCTTATATTAATTATTATTACAACCAATGACATTAGTGCCTCCCCCTTACTGATTGTAGCAGCCTAGCAGGTCACCCATCCCTTATAATACCCATTATTAGTTACACCCCTTAGTCAGTGTGACTGTACTGATTATATATCAGCACCCCTTACAGCATATGGCAATGCCCCTTGGGAGGCCACTGTGATTGCATTTCCCTGGTAAGCCCTTCATGCCCCAGTCCGACACTGTAGCTACACATACACACAAACACAGGGCCGTAACTACGTGTGTGCCAAGGGGGCTTGGCACACAGCTCAGTTGCCCTGAGGGCGTAACGGCCAGCGGCATGTAATGAGTCAAATTGACTCATTACATGCCGCCGAAGTCTGCGCCGTGCGCCCCGCTGTGTAGGGAGAAGAGGACCAGCGCCGGGCAGCGGAGAGAAGGAGGAGGAGGGAGGGGGAGCAGGGAGCCGCAGCAGCGCTATTTGATTGGTAGTAAGCGCCGCTGCAGCATCCCCCTCTCCTCCTGTATTGGCTGCCCGGCACTGCTAAGGATGCTGGGATGCGGTTCCCCAGCATCCACAGCAGCGCCAGGCAACCAATACAGGAGGAGAGGGGGATGCTGCAGCGGCGCTTACTACCAATCAAATAGCGCTGCTGCTGCTGCTCCCCCTCCCTCCTCCTCCTTCTCACCTCACACAGCCTGCACCGAGAGGAAGCTGCACGAGGAGCCTGTCGGCGGGGAGAAGGTAAGTATATCCCTCTCTCTCTCTCTCTCTCTCTCTCTCTCTCTCTCTCTCTCTCTCTCTCTCTCTCTCTCTCTCTCTCTCTCTCTCTCGGACACCGTCTGCCGCAATGTGTAAAATGGGGTCTCGTCTGCCGCAATGTGTAAAATGGGGTCTCGTCTGCCGCAATGTGTAAAATGGGGTCTCGTCTGCCGCAATGTGTAAAATGGGGTCCCGGCTGCCGCAATGTGTAAAATGGGGTCCCGGCTGCCGCAATGTGTAAAAAGGGGAACTGGCTGCCGTAATGTGTAAAAAGGGGGCCTGGCTGCCGCAATGTGTAAAAAGGGGGCCTGGATGCCGCAATGTGTTAAAAGGTGGACTGGCTGCCGTAATGTGTAAAAAGGTGGACTGGCTGCCGTAATGTGTAAAAAGGGGGCCTGGATGTCGCAATGTGTAAAAAGGGGGACTGGCTGCCGCAATGTGTAAAAAGGGGGACTGGCTGCCGCAATGTGTAAAAAGGGGGACTGGCTGCCGCAATGTGTAAAAAGGTGGACTGGCTGCCGTAATGTGTAAAAAGGTGGACTGGCTGCCGTAATGTGTAAAAAGGTGGACTGGCTGCCGTAATGTGTAAAAAGGGGGCCTGGATGTCGCAATGTGTAAAAAGGGGGCCTGGCTGCCGCAATGTGTAAAAAGGGGGACTGGCTGCTGTAATGTGTAAAAAGGGGGACGCTGTCTATTGTAATGTATAAAAGGGGCGCTACTGTGCAGCGTAATTTGAATAATGTAGACTGTAGTATGAATTGCTATTATTTTGTGGCCACGCCCCTCCCCCATTAAGCCACGCCCCTATAAATTTTTTGCACGCCTACGGCGCGCACTGCCCCTGTCTTACATTGGGGGGGGGGGGGGGGGCGCCACTATCGTTTTTTGCACACAGCGCTAAAATGCCTAGTTACGGCACTGCACAAACACATGGGCCAGCCGAGTGAGACAGCCAGATATCGGAGATTCCGGATGGGCTCGTATGGTTTTTTTTTTTTACAGTGGCAATCATTTACAAGGCAAGGCCAGGTTGGTTTTACCTTGTAAATAATTGCCACTTTAAAAAAAAAAAGTACAAGGTCGGCCAGAATCTTGGAGCTTCATCCATCTTGCACTTCATTACAGCCTATGAAGAGAAATAGGGCTAATTTGGAAGTAGAATAGAACAGGAAGAGCTTAGGTCATGATAGGCATAGTCTTTCAAACTGTCAGTTTTAATTGAATATATGCAAATAAAACAGCTCAATGTAGCTTAATATTCTTTGGTGACATATTACAGAGTGCCTGTAATTATATTTTGCACTGCACTTTCATTTTGAATTAATCTAAATAAAGGGGCGAGCCGCTATTCCCCATGGTCCTTTCAGGAACCCCAGCATCCACTAGGACGATAGAGAAAAGGGGCTAATTCAGACCTGATCACTGCTGTGTTTTTGTACAGCGTGTGATCAGGTCTAAACTGCACATGCGCAGGCGCCGCAGTGTGCCTGCACATGCCAGAGATGTGATAGGTATTTCAGCCCAGCGATTGCTTCTGCCTGATTGACAGGCAGAGGCGTTCGCTAGGCGGGACGGGGTGGGCCAGCAGCGTAGGGCTGCCACTTTGGAGGCGCGGTCCGGCAACGCAGGTGTGCCCGGACCATGCGGGGGCAGGCTGCAGTGGCTGCGTGATATCATATGCAGCTGCTGCAACCCAGAGAGCAATGGGTAACTCCCTGCCAGTGTGCAGGAGCTGCGCTGGTAGGGAGCTACTCTTCAGGTACAAAAGCATCACTGCCGTGCAATGCTTTTGTACTTGTGAAGGGGGGGGGGGGGGGGCAGAGCCAGACATGTGGGTGGACTAGCCCGGTGCTGGGCGTCCCCCCACATGTCTGTGAAAGTGATCGTGGATGTGGTAAATTTAGCACATATATGATCAAGTCTGAATTACCCCCAATATCAGGTGTTTAACTAACCCTTATAGCGTATGAAAGTAGCCACAGCCGCAGTGATCTATTGTTTCATGCAACTGCAGATATATCATAGAACACAATTACTTATTTGCAGTCTTATATCCCTTTCACACCAATAACCGGGTCCAACCTGCGTTATTGAACATGGTTTCATGCTGAGTCCAGCTTCTTGAAATCGTGTTTGCACTGCAGGCTGGACCCTGGTTATTGCTGGGTTATCTCTTTGCTGGCGCATGGAGATGACATCATCTCTAATTGCCGGTAATCCAGCTCTCTGCATACTAATAGCGTGACTCTTTACCACATTTTCAAGATCAGTCCCGGGTTTAACCTTGGTCACAGTCCAGGCGCTGAACCTGGGCAGTCCCTTTCACACAAAGCCAGGACACAGGTTGCCCAGGCAATATAAAATATGTTTTTGGTCCAATTCAGCCCCAGCCCCATAATGTTTCTAGGACAATGTAATATAAGCAGGATGTGACCTTAGCAGTGATTATTAATATCACCTCATTCAATCTACATCTCATAGGAGTATTGGATGTATATGTACTCCCATCTGACATAACTGTACAACCGGTCTGATAAGCACAATACTCAGCACTATAGAGCAGAAGAAGAGACTATTTCTACCATTACAATCCATACAGTTTGTGTCAACTGTAATAGATTAAGGGGTAACTGTGTTATTCCTTATTGTCTGATAAGAGCTCTTTGATCTGGGATGACGTCTGTCGGTGGGTATCGTACAATTCAAATACAGATTAGTCTGTTTAAACATATTCAAACTTTGCTGTGATTGAATTAACAAAGAAGCGCTAAATTATCTAATCATCAGCAAACAGGCCCAGACATCAGATGAGATTTCCAGTCAGATGCAGAACAACTTACTTTATTATATTGAATCCCAAACTCGGCAACAAAGGTCAATTGTATTTAATTTGTAGCACTCAATACAATTTGTGATTTATCTATAATATCTTCTTTGCATTGCTGAGGTCCATCATGTTATCACCTCTGCTCTCTGCTGCATTTTCATGATGCTATTGTGACTTTAATATGTAATTGCATGAAGCGCCATAATGATTAGACCGGAGGTGGGGCCAACACTATGCTGCAGTCTACTCACAAATCTGGGCCGTCTACTCATTGTGGGAAAATTTACTAAAGCTTCTAAAAATGAAAAGTGGGGATGTTGCCCAAAGCAACCAATCAGATTCTGTCTATCATTTCTCTATTGCAACCTAGAAAATGATAGAATCTGGTTGCTATGGGCAACATCACCACTTTTCATTTTTAGAAGCTTTAGCAAATTTACCCCATAGGGTCATAATTATCAGATTACAGTAATTTACCAGTTCTCAGAAAATTGACTTTTTATGTAATGTTGATATTTATCAGGGTACTGCAGCAGAAATCAGAGATATCTATTGCGGTCCCTCATTTATCATTCACAAAAACTGTCACCATAGCTGTGTATAGGGACTGTGATTAAGGCAAATTTACCAAGATCCAATAAGCTAAGGTTATGTACACATCAGTGGGAGTGGCGGAGGTGGGAGGAGCAGGGACATGCTGCATTTGGTAGGTCCATCGGGTTACGCAGCACATGACCAGCGGGAGCGCGCATCAAACCCAATATTGAGCATACATACTATACAATATCATAAGCCAATCGCAGCCGGATCGTATGTAATATTGCATAGTGTGTACGCACCCTTAGCTTCAGATGGAGTTAGTCCATAGTAGCCTATGCGCTAATTTTCAACATTTCTTATTGGAAAGGGATCCTTTGGATATCTATCCTTTATCCTATACTAGAGCATTAGCCTCTGTAGGAAGCTATCGCTTTACTTCCAACTGTTCACTGGGCTATCATCAGTGTCTGTGCCCCAACATGGGACTGTTGCTAAATACCACATTTTATATTATTTCTTATTGTTGTTTCTATATGCAGAAATTATATTTAATTGTGCAAAATTCATAATATTATTAAAATGAACTCTAGATCATGGATCTCAGCAATGTACAAGATGGCTGTTCCAGGGTAAAGACCATGACACAGCAGGTTATTTACTAAACTATTTCTAAACAGGGCTACATAGTGTGCCCAACATGCCAAAAATGACTGCACCAACCCTGCATTATGTGTTTTTCTACTTGCTGTAATACAAAGGGCAGATTTGGCTATGAGTGATGTTCTCGTTGTCACTCGTTGCTGTTCATGAGTGCTGCTTCTGCCAGCCAGCTCCCAACTGTCACTTTTACCATTTGGGATTGGCTGTGATGTCTATAAAGTGCCTTGAGTCCTATGGGAGAAAAAGCACTATATAACGTTGTGCTGTTAGATCGCAGAGAAACTGCAAAGAGAAGCAGCTGGCAGCAGTAGGTAAGTGTGGCTATAGATGGAGAGACACAAGGGGGTATGCAAGGGTTGGTAAGGGTGGTGATGCAGTGGCTTGGAAGGATAATGCTGACGCTTTGGGAAATGTAGTGCAGAGGTACAGGGGTTGGACAAGACCGAGGGACACAGGAGGGATGATGCTGAGATACACAGAAGAGAAGAGTCAATGGCTGGAGATGTTGAGACCCAGAGCAGAGGAACCTGGAGAGACATAGGGGAGATGTGAATGTAAACACCATGGTGGTGCTGGAGAAACAGAGCATGGATGTTGCTGTAGAGACACAGGCAAGGATGAGGCTGGCAAGACATTGGGGAAAATGAAGCTGGAGGACAGGGGCGGATAGGGATGGAAAACCAGCCCAGGAAATTGATGGAGCCCTAATGGTTAAAGGGGTAGGGTCTGTCAAGTAGGGCGGGTCTCTCCTTATATGGCCTGACTTACATCTTTTGCTGCAGTTGTGTCTGTGAATTTATAGTAATGCTGCTACAATGCACTTTCCTTGTGTACGTGCTTGTAAATATGCAAGGACTGAGACTCCCACTGTCAGTGCCTACAGATGCTGCAATCATGCTTTGTGTGTTTTTAAATGCTATGCTAGGTGCAGATCATCCAAGTATGGCCTCCAATGTGTGTGATTCAGCATTTCTGTAAACAACCACTATCAGCAACATGCCCATACTACATTACCTTTTGTGTCTAGATATCAAACCCTTTTCTAAACGCCCAGGGAATTCCAACACATTTTTAATACATTTCTTGATGCATGCATCTGAATCCGTGACTCTGTACGAACAGCATCAGGACGCATGTGTGGTGCAACACAAATGCATGCACAGACTAAAAACACATTGGCCCCACAAAACAAAAGCACATTAGCCCCCACAGAGAACAAAAAAAGTCTCCCACAGAGAACAATAAAAAAAAAATCATTGCCCCCCACAGGAAATTAAACAAACATTATCCTTCACATTGGCCTCCACAGAAAAAAATCCACTGACCCCCACAGAAACCCCCCAAAACATTGGCCCATACAGAAAACAATAAAACACATTGGCCCCCACAAGAAAAATGTAAAACACATTAGCCCCCACAGGTTTACCCACACACACTGTTACGTGGACTACAGTGTGCAATAGGCTTTCCAATGGTTGTGGCTGGTGCTCATGCAATTACCCTTGCCCAGCAGTCTTTTAGCCTCCTGCAGCCAAAGACTTTGCCTATAGCAGCCGCCTCTCCAGGGCAGATTAGGTCCACCCCGTACGCAGATGCCCCCAGGTTTTATGTATAGACACGTTCTCACATGAGCAGACTGGTTCTCACGCGAGCTGACAGGTTCTCACAAAAGCAGGAACTATCACCAGTGTTTTGGGAGTGTACTGGGGAAGAATATAAATGATGCTGCACCAATCACTGCTAGATTGCACAGTCCCGGCTCCTAAGCAATGCCCAGGATGCGTGCCTCTTGGCGCTAACACACACACTGGCCCTACAGAAAAAAAAACACATTGGCCAACACAGGAACAAAAATATGGTGGATAGTGTATGTCCCTGGGTTGGAAGGGAGTATTGTGTCTACAGGGGCTGCCACACAGACGCTGCCACACTGGCCCTCACAGTAATAAAAACACATTGACCCTCATATAAAAAACATTGAAACCCACAGAAAAAAATATTGCCCCCACAGGGAAAAAAACACATACGGACACCCACAGAAAAATACAAAACATATTGGCGCCACACAGAAAAAAACACATTGACCCTGGACAGGAAAAATAAAAAACTATCTCCCACAGGAAAAAAATAAAACACATTGGCTCCCACAGATAAAAAAATAAAAACATTGGCCCTCACATGGAAAAAAAACACATTGAGCTCCACAATAAAAAATTTGGTGGATAGTGTACATCCTTGGGTTGCAGGGGTGGGGTGGGATGGGGACACTGATGCTGACACACTGATGCTGACACAGATGCTGATACACTGATGCGGACACACAAACAGATGCTGACACACTGACACAAATGTATATATAGACATGAGCACAGTTTAGGAGGCTCATAGCAGGGACCCCTGACACCCACTTAAGCACATACACACACCCCTGTGCAGTAGACACCAGCAGGCCCCACTCTCCCTCCAGCAGTGAATAGCAAACACCCTCTCTGTCACCCCACAGCAGCCAGCAATCCCTTTGTGCCCCCCACTGTGGCTCTCTCCCCCTGCAGCAGCTATCATGCCCCCCTCTCTGCCCCCAGCAGTGTCTCTCTCCCCCCACAGTGTCCAGCAGCCTCCCTCTCTCTCCCCCCTCTTCCACCAATGAGTCTTAGTGCCCACTTATGGGCAGACTGGGGCACAATATATGAATTGGCCAGGAATCGGGGAAGCACAGCCAGTAAGGAGAGGGTGGGGCCAAGCCCACCAGCAAACCATTCCAGTATTCCCATGGGCCAATCCAACACTGCTGAAGGAACACATGCAAGGCACTCATACACCAATTGTAGTGTAATCATGCAAGTGGTTCATCCCAGAATCTTTAGTCTCATGCAATAAGCTGTCCAGTAACAGCTAAAGCAGCATGGTGGCATTCCTCATGCAATCTTCTCTGCCAGCACCCTTATCACTACTAGCCTCCGAAAATAAGCCATACATCAGACCAACTTTCCTCCAGCCATCCAACTGACCAACTGGTCTATACAACTGAAAATGGTGCTTCACACATCTAACCAAATTTCTCATCCGAGTAGCCAACTAGAAAACGTTATTAAACCAGCCAACTTACCTCCAACTTGTGATGTCACAGAAGTAGACAGATAGTGTCTGCCTACTTCTGCATGTTTTGAATAAATATTTGTTTTATTTTATTTCAATATGTGTGATTTTACTTTAATTTTACCAATTATATTTTTTATTATACCAATGTATCACAGCTTATTCTGTATTGTGTGTTTTGACTTAGCTGCAAAAATGTATAAGAACAGCACTTTGTATCTCACAATGTAAATGTAGCACAATGTAGCTGTAACACAATATAGATGTAAAACCAACCATGCTGAATATAATGGGCAACAAAAGACTGTATATGTGTGTATATATGTGTGTGTGTGTGTGTGTATCTATATATATATATATATATATATATATATATATATATATATATATATATATATATATATATATCATTTTTATAGCCTGCCGCACACAATTATAGTCCATGGTAAGAGTGCTGGTCACATAATCAGTTGCAGTAGTCTCAATAAAAGAAACCAGCACCTCCAATTAATGCATAATAAATCCTTAATCAAAATATATGTGCTAATAGAATTAAACAGCAAAGGCATCAAAAAGGAGTATCAGAACAAGCACATGGCATACCTGCAGGGCCGGTTCTACCCCTTGTGGCGCCCCCCCCCCCCCCCCATGGCAAAACAGTTAGTGTGCGGGGGGCTTCATAGGGGAGGGGCGTGGCCAGTTATGCTCCCAGTAGCTGTGCCCCCCAGTTGATTTGCCCCTGTAGATATGCCCCCTCTTTATTTGCCCCCAGTATTTGTGCCTCCTCTTTATTTGCCCCCAGTAGTTGTGCCCCCTCTTTTCTGGCCGCCCGCTCCTCTCTATGGGAGAGACGTCATGACGTCTCTCCCATAGCGCCGCACAGACACTAGAGGTCAATAACGACCTCTAGTGTCTGTGCCTGGAGCCGGCTGCAGCGGAGGCCCACACAGCCCACGGCGTCTGCTGCAGCCGTGGAGTGGGGTGCGGGCAGGTGGCGGTGCCTGCCGGGTGACTGCCGCCGCGCCCCCAGGCCGCAGCGCCCCGGGCAAAGGCACTGCTTGCCCGCACCAAGATCCGCTCCTGGATACCTGCTGGAAGCAAACTGCATAGCTCCGCAGTGTAGCAGCTGATCCAGGATGAAGGTGCCTTTTTGAGCACCGAAATGGCTTGATGACTCACTAACCTACTGTCACCGGAGGCTTGCATCATGATCAGCTGCTACACTGCGGAGCTATGCAGTTTGCTTCCAGCAGGTACCCCATGTGCTTGTTCTGATACTGCTATTTGATGCCTTTGGTGGTTTATTCATTCAACACATGTTTTTTGATAAAGGATTTATTATGCATTAATTGGAGGTGCTGGTTTCTTTATTGAGAATATATATAGTCTTTATTTATTTACATATCACCGGCTGACTTATAGGGGTGTGGATTAAAAAGCTGACAGTAACTAGGTCGACAGTCATTAGGTCGACTACTATTGCTCGACAGTGCCTAGGTTGACACCGTAATAGGTCGACCTGGAAAAGGTCGACATTAGTTTTTTTTATTTTTTGGGGTGTTGTTTTCTTTGTAAAGTGACCGGGAACCTCAATTAGTGCCCCGTGGGCCTAATTAATACATGGTCATTAGTGTGTGTTTTTTTCATACCTGCGATCAGGTAATAGTCGCCTACAGAGGGGGGAATTCTCTGTGCAGGTGTGCGATCGCATGTGCGGAGAGCTGCACAAACAAAAGTTTGTGCAGTCTCTGTATAGCCCAGGACTTACTCAGCTGCTGCGATGATCGGGGCCGGAGCTGACGTCAGAAACCCTTCTTCCAAATGCCTGGATCCTCCTGTGTTTTTCCGGACACTCCTCTAATATGGTCAGTTACCACCAACAAATAGCCTCTTCCTGTCAGTCATCTTGCGATCGCCCATGCGATTACTTTGTTTGCACCATCTTGCCGGGCGATCCCAGTCACTGCAGACCAACGCACCTGCGCATTGAGGTGCATGCGCAGTTCAGACCCGATTGCCCACTGTGGGAAAATGCACAGCAGCAATCGGGTCTGAATTACACCCCGTGTCTCCTTGCATGGTTTGCTTTGCTCACCGTGCTTCGGGTTTTTATTCCCAAATGTAGTTCACGTGGATCATAAAGTATGAAAAAGTTCAAAAAAATTAAGAAAAAATGTGAAAAACTGATGTTGACCTTTTCATGTGTCGACCTTTGCCATGTCAACCTGATGCATGTTGACTAATAGTGGTCAACCTATTGAGTGTTGACCTAAGTGTTGTGGACCCAAAGACCGGACACCAACTTATAGAGAGGCTAGGTGACAAGTACTGGTTGTCTAAAGGGGGGATTGTACAGTGCTGGCTGCTCTGGGGTAGTGATAACTAGGTGCTATCACTGCTGCTGGGGGCCGTACTGGGGAGGGTAGTGTATGGTGCTGGCTGCTCTGGGGTAGTGATTACTAGGTGCTATCACTGCTGCTGGAGGCTGTACTGGGGAGGGTAGTGTATGGTGCTGGCTGCTCTGGGGTAGTGATAACTAGGTGCTATCACTGCTGCTGGAGGCTGTACTGGGGAGGGTAGTGTATGGTGCTGGCTGCTCTGGGGTAGTGATAACAAGGTGCTATCGCTGTTGCTGGTGGCTGTACTGGGGAGGTTAGTGTATGGTGCTGGCTGCTCTGGGGTAGTGATAACTAGGTGCTATCGCTGTTGCTGGTGGCTGTACTGGGGAGGTTAGTGTATGGTGCTGGCTGCTCTAGGGGTAGTGATAACTAGGTGCTATCGCTGCTGCTGGGGGCTGTACTGGGGAGGGTAGTGTATGGTGCTGGCTGCTCTGGGGTAGTGATAACTAGGTGCTATCACTGCTGCTGGTGGCTGTACTGGGGAGGGTAGTGTATGGTGCTGGCTGCTCTGGGGTAGTGATAACTAGGTGCTATCGCTGTTGCTGGTGGCTGTACTGGGGAGGTTAGTGTATGGTGCTGGCTGCTCTGGGGTAGTGATAACTAGGTGCTATCGCTGCTGCTGGGGGCTGTACTGGGGGGGTAGTGTATGGTGCTGGCTGCTCTGGGGTAGTGATAACTAGGTGCTATCACTGCTGCTGGTTGCTGTACTGGGGAGGGTAGTGGTCTTCTGTATACCGGCGGTCGGGCTCCCGGCGCTCAGTATACCGGCGCCGGGAGCCCGACAGCCAGCATACCGACACTTATTTTCCCTCGTGGGGGTCCACGACCCCCATAGAGGGAGAATAAAATAGTGTAGCGCGCCACCGTGCCCGTAGCGTGGCGAGCGCAGCGAGCCTGCAAGGGGCTCATTTGCGCTCGCCACACGGTCGGTAAGCCGGCGGTCGGGCTCCCGGCGCCGGTATGCTGGTCGCCGGGAGCCCGACCGCCGGCCAGTCGTAGTGAACCCGGGAATGGTGCTGGATGCTCTGTGGTAGTGATAACTAGGTGCTATCGCTGCTGCTGGTGGCTGTACTGGGGAGGGTAGTGTATGGTGCTGGCTGCTCTGGGGTAGTGATAACTAGGTGCTATCGCTGCTGCTGGGGGCTGTACTGGGGAGGGCAGTGTATGGTGCTGGCTGCTCTGGGGTAGTGATAACTAGGTGCTATTGCTGCTGCTGGGGGCTGTACTGCGGAGGGTAGTGTACAGTGCTGGCTGCTCTGGGGTAGTGATAACTAGGTGCTATCACTGCTGCTGGTGGCTGTACTGGGGAGGTTAGTGTACAGTGCTGGCTGCTCTGGGGTAGTGATAACTAGGTGGTATCACTGCTGCTGGTGACTGTACTGGGGAGGGTAGTGTACAGTGCTGGCTGCTCTGGGGTAGTGATAACTAGGTGGTATCACTGCTGCTGGTGACTGTACTGGGGAGGGTAGTGTACAGTGCTGGCTGCTCTGGGGTAGTGATAACTAGGTGGTATCACTGCTGCTGGTGACTGTACTGGGGAGGTTAGTGTACAGTGCTGGCTGCTCTGGGGTAGTGATAACTAGGTGGTATCACTGCTGCTGGTGACTGTACTGGGGAGGGTAGTGTACAGTGCTGGCTGCTCTGGGGTAGTGATAACTAGGTGCTATCGCTGCTGCTGGTGGCTGTACTGGGGAGGGTAGTGTATGGTGCTGGCTGCTCTGGGGTAGTGATAACTAGGTGCTATCACTGCTGCTGGGGGCTGTACTGGGGAGGGTAGTGTACAGTGCTGGCTGCTCTGGGGTAGTGATAACTAGGTGCTATCACTGCTGCTGGGGGCTGTACTGGGGAGGGTAGTGTATGGTGCTGGCTGCTCTAGGGGTGGGTCAGTGTCCACCTACTTATCTTTCAGTTAGTGGGAAAGTTCCCCCTATAGTAGAATGATTAGTTGAGAAAAATCAAAAAAGTTTAAGTTTCCTGACTAGTTGGCCAGACCGTTTTCTTCCTTATTTTTTTTCACTTGGCAGCAAATGGCTGGTTATCATTTGTTCCTATGCACTGCCAGATTATCGTTTGGAATGATATTGTTCTGATGTATGGTTAGCATTAAGAACAGTAAGTAATCCTGTATCATGATCAAATGCAATCAGATCCATAAATAACAGAAAATAAGAAAGTATTACAGCAAGTAGAAAAACACTTTATGCAGGGTTGGTGCAGTCATTTTGGGTAATACAGTCTATGGGTTATATATTCAATCCAAGAAAGGTACCAGGAGAGGCAGTCATGTTGGGTGCACACGGGGTAGAATCAGTCACACCTAGAAGAGATGACACAAAATGGGGTGATTGCAGTGACCTAATGCTAGGATCCCAACATAACCATCTGTTACATGTATTTTTTATCCCATCCACAAACATACCAGGTGAGGGGAAGCAGTTAGCTTTCCAACAGATGGGATCCCGGCGGTTGATATACAGATGCCGGGATCCCAGAAGTAGGAGGCAATGCCGACATTGAGATACCGATGCTGCACGGGATGCTGGTGTCACATTACTAACAGCCGGCATTCCAATTGCACTGCCGCATGGGGTTAGGTTTAGACAGAGGAAGGGGGTTAGGCTGCAGGGCCATGAAGGTTAGGGTTAGGGACCGGGGAGGGGAGGGTTATGCACATATAAGGGAAGGTTAGGGTTAGGGACCGGGGAGGGGAGGGTTAGGCACATAGAAGGGGAGGTTAGGATTAGGTATCAAGCAGGGAGGGTTAGGCACAAAGCAGGGAGGGTTAGGATAGGGGGCAGACGAGGGATAGGGGACTTACTGGTGGGCTGTCGGGATTATGATGGATGGGATGCTGCTGTCCGTATTCTAACCGCCGGCATCCCGTCCATCGAAAATCATACTGATCACCAGGTGAGCCAGCCACGTTCGGCACATTGTAAAGGTTACTTTGTGGGAGGGATGAGACAGGACTTACTTCCACCTGGCAATTCACTGAGCAGAAAAGGCCATGCCTGGAATTGATGACACATAATGGAGGAGTGTAAAATGAAAACACCGCGCTGTGAGGTATCTATTTTGTTATTTCAATAAACCAACTATAAACAATCTAAATATGTAAACCTATATAGTGGCTGTATATATATCAGAGATGAGGTCGGGAGACTTCCGTAATTAGCACATAAATACATTTATTTCATAATACATGTTAAAAACAAAAACTAAAATCCTAATGTAATATGCATGCATAGCTTTCAAATCAAGAACAAGAGGAGATTTTCCTGATCAGCATGTGAATAAATATATTGTTAATTTATTATTGATTTATTCTCTAGAAGAAGTGAGGAAGTCCCAAGGCATTGTGGGACGAAACGCATTTATGCCACGCTCCTGAAGTACCCTTGCACTGGTGTACCATTACGGGAATCATCATATTGAATTACCGCTTGTCACTATCCCACTGCAGTATACATTGAGTGAGGTGCCGTGCCCCTGCAGCCGCAGACTACTACATCACTGCCGTCATTGGGCTGTTAACAAACGGAGCGAACGGAGCCTTCCTGATGAGCGCACTATACATGTGATCTATCTCACCTCTCTGGACATCTTACCCCAGTACACATCACCCGGGGCGGTGACAGCCTCACCACCAGGTGAGAAGGGATAAAGACGCTATTTCAACAAAAGGGAACAGCGGTAACTATACAGCAGTCCAATTTATAATAACTCTTGCGCTATAATTATAAAATTACAAGATATGACTGACAAGAATAACAGACTCCTATAAAATTAAAAATATATTTAATATTGTATGAATTATCATGTATCATAAAACAAGACCGGTCTTAAAAGTTTAAACATCAAAAAATGACAAGTATATATACTTTCTAATAAATGGAGGTGGACTTTAAGCATAATCTGTGCACAGAAGTGTAAAAACAAGCTCTATAGCTATATGACTTATTTGATGAAATAAAAAAATTAAATCAAGTGTAGCTGCTGGTAAGACCCATATATTAATTGTTTCCAATAGATAGTCACTTTGTGTCAAAGTTCTTTAGGATATAAAAATCCAACATATAACGATGAAATGAATAAGAGCCTTTTGTAACCGGAATCTTACGTGAGGTGAGAGCAAGTGGTATCAGCAGAAGTGCATCCCGACGACCACCACAGTGGCTTGTAGCTGCGGGGAAAAAGGCACCTGCAATGGCGCCCACTGTGACTTAACCTGCTCCGTCACGATGCTCCACGGATATCCACCTCTACGTGCCGTTTGCGGGCGCCGGTAAGCGGCTCCTCTCCACTCAAAAATCAAATGACCAGGCAGAAGAATGTTACAGCCGGTACGTGATGCGGGTCTAACTCCAGCTGGGGTCCAACAAAATCAGCTTCTGACACGTTTCGCTCCTCCCACAGGGGCTTCCTCATCGTGACGGAGCAGGTTAAGTCACAGTGGGCGCCATTGCAGGTGCCTTTTTCCCCGCAGCTACAAGCCACTGTGGTGGTCGTCGGGATGCACTTCTGCTGATACCACTTGCTCTCACCTCACGTAAGATTCCGGTTACAAAAGGCTCTTATTCATTTCATCGTTATATGTTGGATTTTTATATCCTAAAGAACTTTGACACAAAGTGACTATCTATTGGAAACAATTAATATATGGGTCTTACCAGCAGCTACACTTGATTTAATTTTTTTATTTCATCAAATAAGTCATATAGCTATAGAGCTTGTTTTTACACTTCTGTGCACAGATTATGCTTAAAGTCCACCTCCATTTATTAGAAAGTATATATACTTGTCATTTTTTGATGTTTAAACTTTTAAGACCGGTCTTGTTTTATGATACATGATAATTCATACAATATTAAATATATTTTTAATTTTATAGGAGTCTGTTATTCTTGTCAGTCATATCTTGTAATTATATAATTATAGCGCAAGAGTTATTATAAATTGGAGTTCTGTGTTTAATTGCACTTGGGTGGTCCAGTGTAATTTATTTGACCTGTTAACCCCAGGTCATTAACTTTTTGCAGCTGAGTTTCATTATATCCAAAAGGGCTTTTTTATAACAATTAATATTAGCGCCTGATATAAAGAGGTTTTTTTGTAACTATACAGCAGTGTTTATACTACCTGTTTGAAATGTATACATTGTAGCCGGGACGCCGGCATACAAAGTAATCATACCCTGTGTGGACCAGGTGCAAAGGACATATTGCTACAGTTGCTATATACTGCTTATCAAGAACTTTAGCAACCTAACTGTTGCATATACATTTAGAGGATAAATCAATAATAAATTAACAATATATTTATTCACATGCTGATCAGGAAAATCTCCTCTTGTTCTTGATTTGAAAGCTATGCATGCATATTACATTAGGATTTTAGTTTTTGTTTTTAACATGTATTATGAAATAAATTTATTTATGTGCTAATTACGGAAGTCTCCCGACCTCATCTCTGATATATATACAGCCACTATATAGGTTTACATATTTAGATTATTTATATTTGGTTTATTGAAATAACAAATAGATACCTCACAGCGCGGTGTTTTCATTTTACACTTTACCTATACATGCTGAAGACACTAACCAAGTCTTGAAACACATGCTGCAGTGTATTGTATCTATTTGTATTATTCTATAATTAATTTTAAAATTAGCGCCAGGAGGGTGGAATTGGCATACCACCAGAGAACTAGTTCTCTATAAACTTTTTTCTACATAATGGAGGAGATAAAATGCTTGGCATGATCCTTGCAAGTTCAGCCAAACCATACATTTTTTATTCTACACAGAGCACCAGATGAGGAAGCCATGTTGTTTACACTATGTTACATAGAAACATAGAATTTGACGGCAGATAAGAACCACTTGGCCCATCTAGTCTGCCCCCTTTTTTTTATCCTTTAGGAAATCGCTTCCCTTTTTGAATCTTAATTCTTTGTAAGGATATTCATATGCCTATCCCAAGCATGTTTAAATTGCTCTACCGTCTTAGCCTCTACCACCTCTGATGGTAGGCTATTCCACTTATCCACTACCCTTTCTGTAAAGTAATTTTTCCTTAAATTTCCCCTGAACCTGCCTCCCTCCAGTTTCAGTATATGTCCTCGAGTTCTAATACTTCTCTTCCTTTGAAGAATGTTTCCCTCCTGAACTTTGTTAGGAACCTTGGTATATTTGAAAGTTTCAATCATGTCCCCCCTTTCCCTTCTCGCCTCCAAACTATACATGTTAAGATCTTTTAGCCTTTCTGGGTAAGTTTTGTGATGTAGGCCATGCACCATTTTAGTTGCCCTTCTTTGTACACTCTCTAATGTATTTATATCCTTCTGGAGATATGGCCTCCAGAACTGGACACCGTATTCCAGATGGGGCCGTACCAATGACCTCTACAGTGGCATTATTACTACTTTTTTCCTGCTACTGATTCCTCTCCCTATGCAACCATGCAACTCCCTATGACTTGCCTTTCTCATTGCTTTGTTGCATTGCTTTCCTGCCTTTAAGTCACTTGAAATAGTGACTCCTAAATCCCTTTCCTCCTCAGTAGTTTCCATTGTAGTACCCTTGATGCTATATTTAGCCTTTGGGTATTTGAAACCCAAGTGCATGATTTGGAATTGTTTAGCATTCAACTGTAGTTGCCACATTCTTGACCATTTCTCAAGCCTACCTAGGTCATCAATCATTTGTTTTACCCCTCCTGGCATGTCTTCCCTGTTGCATATCTTTGTATCATCTGCAAAAAGGTATACTTTCCCTTTAATACCATTTGCAATGTAACCAACAAAGTTATTAAAGAGAACTGGTCCAAGTACAGATCCCTACGGTACTCCACTGGTAACATTTCCCTCCATAGATTGCACTCCATTTACTACAACTGTCTGTTTCCTATCCTGCAACCAGGTTCTTAACCATTTAACTGTTTTATAATCCACCCCTATGCTTTCAAGTTTATTTAGCAGTCTGCTATGTGAGACAGTGTCAAATGCCTTACTAAAGTCTAGATATGCTACATCTACAGCTACCCCTTGATCTATTATTTTCGTCACAGAGTCAAAAAAGTCAATAAGATTTGTTTGGCATGATCTTCCACCAGTAAATCCATGCTGTTTTGGATCCTGTAAGTTGTTTGATTTAAGATATTCCACAAGTCTTTCTTTTAATAGTTTTTCCATTATTTTCCCTACTACTGATGTAAGGCTTACTGGTCTGTAGTTACTTATTTCTACCTTGCTACCACTTTTGTGCAGTGGGACTACATTGCTCTTTTCCAGTCCTCTGGAATGGCACCTGCATTTAGTGACTGGTTAAATAATTCTGTTAAAGGTGTCACCAGCACATCTTTTAGCTCTTTTACTATCCTTGGGTGTATCCCATCTGGCCCCATTGATTTATCCACTTTTTTAGTTTTGAAAGTTCTGTTAGGACCTTCTCCTCTGTAAATGTACTTTCATCTACCTTATTTTTATGAATGTCCTTGCAACTTAACTGTGGCCCCTTCCCTTCTCCTTCTGTAGTAAATACTGAACAAAAATAATTATTTAGGTGATCTGCTATTGCCTTGTCTCCCTCCACCAAATGCTCACTCTCTGTCTTAAGTCTTATTATTCCTCCATTTGATTTTCTCCTTTCACTTATATACTTAAAAAAAAAGTTTTGCCCCCTTTATCTACTGACTGGGCCATTTTCTCCTCAGCTTCTGCCTTTGCACGTCTGATCACTTTCTTAGCATCCTTCCGTCTATCAAGATACACCTCTTTGTCGTTATTCTTTTGAGTCTTTGTATTTCCTAAAAGCCATTTTTTTTTCTTTCACACTAGTTGATACTACTTTTGTGAACCACATTGGCTTCCTTTTCCTTGTGCTTTTCCTAACCCTTTTGATACAAAGGTCTGTTGCCCTTAGTATTGCACTTTTTAGTTTTTCCCATCTTTCCTGCACTCCTTCCAAGTTCCTCCAGTCTGCCAATGAATCACTTAAACATCTCCTCATTTCTAAAATTCAACACCTTGGTTTTTGTGTGACAGGAGTTGGATCCTGTCTTTATACTATACCATACTGCTTGATGATCACTGGATCCCAGGTGCTCACCCACATATATGTCTGATATCCTGTCACCATATGTAAGAATTAAATCTAATATTAAGTCTTTGCGAGTGGGCTCCCTTACCAATTGCTTGAGAGAAGCTTCCTGTAAGGAATTTAGAAACTTGCCACTTGTAGCTGAACTTGCAAAAGACCTCTCCCAATTAACATCAGGTAAATTTTCTATGGGGACCCAAAGGGCCTCAAATTTGCATTCAATTTTTTTATATTAAAGTAGCATTTATGCTTTTTTTCACATACATTGCTACACCTCCTGCTATTCTTCTCATTTTATCCTTCCTAAATAAATTGTATCCTGGTATAGCTATGTCAAAGTCATGATTCTCATTGCACCATGACTCTGTAATTGCCACAGTATCCAGGTTTTCCCTTGTCATTATCACAATTAACTCTGGAATTTAGTCTCCTAAGCTCCTAGCATTTGCACACATAGCTTTAAGAATTTTGTCTGTGCATCTGTTATTAGTAGCCATGTCCAGACAGCAGGGCCAGTGCAAGGTCTCTCTGCACCCTAGGCAAAGCTTCAGCCTGGCACCCCCTTACCTGCAAAAAAACCCACCACCTCTCGGAGGGTAGATGCAGGTTGCGACTAGGTGGGCTGGGGTGAATTGCATCATTATACATATACAGAGGAAAGGGACAACACTCAAGGACTTTTAAGGTGAAAAAGTATATTGTAATCAAAGTCACAACATTTTGTGACTTTGTTTGCATGTATACTTTCACTTTCAAATCCTTGAATGGCGACCATTTTTTCTGCCTATGTACACAAACTATCCGGCATGTTAAGGATTATATAATACATTGATGCCAATTTCACATTTTCACTAAATGCCGAGATATGCATCCGCATATGTGGTCTGGTGGGGATATTTCATTATATGTGTATACATACACACATATACACACAGATGCATATAGTTGTTTGCTCCTTATTGTGTTCCATTCCCCCATATGTAAGTTCATTACTGATCCCCCTACCTCCACATATACTGCATTGTGCCCCAGTGCCTGTGTTTTCCCTATTATGCTGTTTACAGGTGCAAACCACCCATCAGGCTGTAAGATCTGCACTGTCTGTGGTCCTGCAGAACCCCCATGGGTTACTTACCTAAAAGTTGTTTCCTTGTTTTCCCTGATAATTGGTTCCTCTTACAGGCGGCAGCAGCATTACAGCAATGCTGCTGGGAGCTGACATGTAGTCAATTGCTGCTTGCTGATTGAGAGCCGGGATCTAGGGGCCTGGAGGAGGTAGGTACATCAGGGCTATGAGAAGCGGCTGTAGAGGTGCCCCGGATCCACAGTTACATCCTCCCCTATGTGCCTTCACATCACTTTATGTTACACATGTCAGCACAGAGGAAACGCTGAGACATTATGTGGTACAGCCTGATAGTGGTGGCTGTACCTGACTAGACTCACAGCAGTGGCCAGCACAGTGTAAAAGGAGGAGGTCACTTTCATATCATTCAGTTTTTTGTTAGATGAATTCAGTGGCGCCCTCCAATGGAAGGCGGCCCTAGGCAGCAGCCTAAATCTGCCTAATGGTAGAGCCGGCCCTGCCAGACCGTATAAAATAAATGACAAGTTTAAAGTTGAAATTACCTGTTTGGTGATGTTGCTCAGTGTTTGGTATTTCTTTTCTTTTACTAATCAGGAATCAGACTCTGTCATATACACCATGACTACACCTCACTAAATGTAAAGATATAGTACACCTGACCATAAATGGCCAAACGATCAAAGGAGGTAAACACCAGACAGCATGCAATAATAAACTGTTTCACTGAGCAACTTCCCCACACATGCAATGCCAATTACAAGCAAAACATTACATCAAAAAACATACATGAGTTGCAAGCAAATCATGATATAACAACTGTTCTTAGACTGCATGAGGATGTGAGAAACATATGTACATATGTTTAAATGGACTGATGAGTTTGCATGAGGTTGAAAGGCCTGTTGGTTGCAGTGTTCAAATAAGAAATACATGGAACTGGTAAATATAAGGATAAAGTGAAAAGTGGACTAATGGGATAATCACTGCATAAAATTTCCATGGGTCGATCATCCTGCCCTTGACAGTACCAGGTGAGGCGGTTACAGTGGGCAGGGTGAGTGATTTATAAAGGTGTAACATATAGTGTGGAATTCCAGAGAAAGAAAGAGACAGTTGAGTTGGAGTCCATGATGCAGCAGATAGGAGAGAAGGTAGGTAGGACATCAGCATAGGGCAAACAAAATTCAACTAAATTTAAACAGAAGTAATTAATAGCTGTAGAATTTGAAAGCTTGATAATTCAGCAATACATTTTGGAAAATAAATTCTGTGGGAGCAGGGATGTGTGTGTTACAACGTGTGTAGTATGGTATGCCGGTGGCCGGGCTCCCGGCGGATAGCATACAACCACCAGCATACCGACCGCTGGCATACCAACAGCTGGGCGAGTGCAAATGAGCCCCTTGCGGGCTCGCTGCGGGCACGGTGGTGTGCTACATGCGCCATGCTATGCTGTGCATCGGGATCCCGACAGCCGGCAAAATTAAGACCACCCATTACAACATTATTAGAGTTATACATGAGTTAAACAAATGGGAAACAGCAAGATAAAAGTAGACCTGAAATTTCTACCTCTCTAAAGCTACTTTGAAGGAACTGCTTTGGCTTCTCTCTAATTCAAACACCTGCTTTCTACATATCCTGGACACTACTTTCTGGGCACCCTGCTTGGACATTGCAAGGAGATAAGGCTTGCTACACCTCTGATAGTTTTAGGTTTTTCCCTATAGCTTCCGCTCTTCACCCTGGACCTGTTGGGTTTGTGTGACTGGCAGTCGGGAGACCACCACCGGTCACCATACCAACGCCACTTAGAGGATTCAGTGGCTCGCTGCACATGCCACAGGTTCTATTCCCACTCTGAGTGTCGTGGACACCCACAAGTGGGAATAGTCCTTGTAGGTCAGCATGCCAACCAGTGGGCTATGCATTGTTCAGGATCCTGGTATCTTGACCGGCGGTCTCCCAACTGCCAGTCACATAACCGCATCCCCCCCGGGACACTCCCCAGCTGAATCTCAGTGACCTAGCCATGAGTATCTGTCCACATACCGTCTCACCCTTATACTGTAACCATCACCCTTAATCCTAACATTAATATCATAACCCTTTATCCAGTGGTTCTCAAACTGGGTGCCGTGTCTCCCTGAGGTGCCTTGGGACACTCGCAGGGGTGCCCTGAGTTGGTGGTCCAGGACCAATTCAAATTATTTATGCCAATTTTAATAGACAAAACAAGTGCTGGTGGCTTCCAATCATAAAATATGTGGACAAATATAAGCAAGTCCTGTCCATCACTACATAACTGAACCTAAGGATGACATATAAACACAATTTACTGAATTTAATATTTCTTTCTAAATTTCTCAACAAGAAACGTTTGGCCTAGGGGTGCTGTGAAAAAAATTATGATGCTCTAGGGCGCTGTGATTCAAAAAAGTTTGGGATCCACTTCCTTAATCCTATTTCTCTAACACTAATACCCTAATCCTTACCCTTAATCCTAACATTATTATCCTAACCCTCACAATTCTGATTTTTATCCCCCCCTCCAGAAACTGCTTAGATATTGTCTTTTTTTTTCATTGAAAAAAGTTTAAAATATATTTAGAAAAATACATTGAAATATTTTGTTAAAAAATAAATACTTAGTGGGTGTTTTTTAACACACCACCGTGTCCATAGGCCCTTATTGTAAAATACTTCTTTCCCCCAAGAAGAAATTGTACATCCAGTAGCAAAATAATTCCCAGCATTATAACCACCACACCCTACTGGTAACAGATCCCCCATACCCTCACTCCCAATGTCAGTGGGCCCCCAATATTTTGTGACCCCAATCCCCATGTTCCAATTTATAGATTTTATATATAATATACCAGCCAAAAAATTGGGGAGCATCACACCCCCGCTCCTTACCCCACGCCCAGTGCCAAAGGTTGTCCCCCCCCAACTCCCCCCCACTTCTGTGGAAGCCAGTCCCCCTAATCTCTTTGCAGAGTGCAGCATAAACTGGGCAGAGCCAGACATACACTGTAGGTATTATAGGCAAATGCCTATCATTTGGAATGCCTAGGGGCATCCCTACTCTAGGACCAGCCTGTCTCTCACTGGTGGCAAAGTGTATTAAAAAGTTTTTTTTATTTTTTTATGAACAATTGCAGTGTAGCCTTTGGCTGATGCAGGAGTGGAACGGGGGTAGAGTAGGCACTGTGACTGATCACCTGCTCACCCAATTAATTACTTTGACATACTGATTTGACCACCATGGTGACCAGTGTGTGGATGCCGGGGCATGGCGTGGGTGGAGCAGGAGCTAATGAGGAGTAAGGGCAGGCTCCAGCAGTCATGGAGAATACTGTTCCTTTTACCTGCTGCGGGCCAATGGAAAAATAATGGAGGTTAAGCCTATGGGAGTGCCGGTAAGGACCCACATCTGTGAACAAGCTGCATCCTCTGGTCTGAGCTTCACCAGTGTGTACTCAATTTAGTCTTAGCAATGCTGCTTACTATATCAATGTAGCTGTCTCTTCTTTCCTCCAGGCTCCAGTAAACTGTATGTGTCACCATGTTGACCTCCCTAACAGCTACAGTGTGCGTGTGTCTTATGTGTGTCATTTTGTACCCTACAAGGTCACAGTGTGTATGTAACCATGTTCCTCCCCAAACTAGTGTGTGTCATTTTGTACCCAACAAATTCCCACTGTGTATGTATCCATGCCCCCCAACCAAGATACAGTGTGTGCCATATTGTACTGTCTTTGGTCACAATGTAGAGTAACCATTCCCCCCTGTTTCTGCCCCCCAATCTCCAGTGTGCCACCTTGCAACCACTCCCCAATATGTATGTCTTCATATCCCTGTCCAGGCTCCATTATGTATGCCACCATGTCCTACCAGACCCCATGGTGTATGTCATCATGCACAAGCCCCAGTGTGTATGTCACCATATCCCCACCAGGCGCCTGTATATATGTCACTATTCCCCCCACAGGCCCCAGTGTATGTCACCATTCCCCCACCAAATCCCAAGTATGTGTGTCACCATATACACCCAGGCCCCAGCATATGTCCCATGCTCCTAGTGGGTATGGCAACATGCCCCCAGGCCCCAATATGTATGTCACCATGTCCTCCAAGACCCCAGTATGTACATATGTCACCATGCCAAGGTCACAGTGTGTCACCATGGCCTCAGGGTGTATGACAATATATCTTCCCAGGCACCAGTGACCCTCCTCCAGGCCCCAGTGTGTATGTCACCGTGCACCCCCATCCAGGCTGCAGTGTGTGTCACCATAGCCCTGCATGGCACTGTATGTATGTCATCATGCACCCCCTGGTTCTAGGGTGTATGTCAACATGCCACCCTATCTGCATATAAACACTAAGGTTTGTGGTGGGATTATCTGCTAGGGGGCATTAACCAAAGTCTTGAAGTCTTGCCAAATCGGTTAGGGCCATGTCTGAGTGCGGGTCATGGGCAGGACTGATCATCAGTACCCCCTGCTGTAGCTGATCTCTGCATATGCAGTGATCAGCATAATTGTGCTGGGAGGGGAGAAATGTTCCCATCATCACATGTTTACTTCCGGTGTATGATTCCCACTTTAAATTCTGGGCATGATTTTGGGAGTGATGCCGGTGGTGAGAGACTGCGGCATCACTCCCAGGGGTGGCTACAGCAGGATGAAGTCTATTATATTGCCCCTCCAGGTCCACTGGGATGGTAAAGTATGAACAAGTCTGTTTTTGAGCAAAAATTCTTTAAAAACGTATGTTGGCATTTTGACATGTCGGCATTTTGAACATGTTGGTGTAATGAATGTCTGTATTTTGACCATGTCCGTATTTTGAATGTTGATCAATGGCTGTTGGGATTATGACCATTGTTATTGTGTCTGTCGTTATATCAACTGCTACCCATCATATGTGCTAAGACATTGCCAAGTAATGCACTATTGGCTGCGGTCATATCACATACATTATTGCCAGTTAAGTGGTGAATCCAAACCTTGATCCTAACAATAATGCTCTAACCAAAACTTTAACCCAAACCCCTAATCCAACTGTACCCCTAACCCTAATAACCACACCCTAGAAAGATAGACAAGATGGCCAAATGGTTCTTACCTGCCTTCAAATTCTATGTTTCTATGACATCATGCAACCCTGGTGGAAAAAACAACAACTTTTAATGTGTTGCCTGCCAGTCTCCCTCTTTCTGCCTGCACCCTGCTGAATACAGCACAGTATGTGATCTGGAATACCAAGAATCTTGGAGCCCAGTGCAATTGTCTTCCATGAACTCCCCTGTTGCCGGGCCAGCGTAGTGCTTTTGAACACTCTTGGACTCTCCTCTAGGTTGTTCTTTGAACTCTGTGGGCCTAATTCGGACCTTATTGCAGCAGTAAAATTGTTCTCCAATGGGCAAAACCATGTGCTCTGCAGGTGGGGCAGATATAACATGTGCAGAGAGAGTTCAATTTGGGTGGGGTGTGTTCAAACTGTAATCTAAATTGCAGTGTAAAAATAAAGCAGCCATTATCAGTGGCAAATGCAGGATTTGCATGGGAGGGGGGGGGGGGGGTTTCCAGGACTGGGAGAAGCCAAGCACGGGAGAAGACCCAGTATATGCTGAGTCCGTAAAACTCTTGTGTCTGTGTGTGTGTATATATATATATATATATATATATATATATATATATATATATATATATATATATATATATATATATATATATATATATATATATATATATATATACACCATATCTACATATATATATATATATATATATATATATATATATATATAAATATACACACAGCATATTAAACATGCATACATATATACACACATAGAGTACACGTGTATATATACACATGTATATACTGGTTGAGTATCCCATATCCAAATATTCCAAAATACAGACTTTTTTTTGAGTGAGACTGAGATAGTGAAACCTTTGTTTTTTGATGGCTCAATGTACACAAACTTTGTTTAATACTCAAAGTTATTAAAAATATTGTATTAAATAACCTTCAGGTTGTGTGCATAAGGTGTATATGAAACATAAATGAATTGTGTGAATGAACACACACTTTGTTTCATGTAGAAAGTTATAAAAATATTGGCTAAAATTACCTTCAGGCTGGGTGTATAAGGTGTATATGTAACATAAATGCATTCTGTGCTTAGATTTAGGTTTCATCACCATAATATCTCATTATGGTATGCAATTATTCCAAAATACGGAAAAATCCGATATCCAAAATTCCTCTGGTCCCAAGCATTTTGGATAAGGGATACTCCGCCTGTATATCATATGTGTGTGTGTGTGTGTGTGTGTGTGTGTGTTTATATGTATGTGTAATTAAAATAAAGTAAACTTTTATTAAGCACTTACAAGTGCCACCAGGAAGACAGCAGGCTGCAGAGGACACTAGACAGCCATTAATAATACTCGGCTCGCAAAATGCAGCAAAAAAAGAAATTCAAAAAATAAATAATTTTTTTTGGGGTGGAGAGGGGGGGGGGGGGGGGGGGTTTCTGGGTGCTCGGAACCCCCCCTGCATGCGCCACTGAATATTTACCCTGCACAGAAACAAAATAACCAACCCAAATATAACTCACTCCGCACATGTTATATTTGCCCCAACTGCAGTGCATATAGCTTTGCCCGTGGGACAACAATTTTGCTGCGGCGATAAGGTCTGAATTAGGCTCTTGATTTGTTCCTCAGCCTCAGTGTTATTTCAGAGATGGATGATACGTGTGTTTGGGAAGTGACATTACTACTACTAGTGAGAAAATGGTGCATGGGAGGCTGTACTTAATGTCTGTTGACCACTCATGTACAGTAGGGTGACCAACCCCCACAGCATGAAATACATAGATGACATTACTTTTGCGCATCACACAGATGGGCTCCTTTGGCATCTCCTGGCTGTGCCTGCAGGTGTTCTTTCACACATCTCAGTGGTACATAATTTCTAAGTGATAAGAAATTATAATTATCAAGTCTAAAACCTGATAATTAACCACTTAACTGGCATGGTCAGATCACATGTGACTGCGCCGGCACACTGTTTCCCCGAGTTTTTGACGAGGAGATCCGTTCTGCAGATGTGCATAATATAATATTTAAATATTTAAAAAAAAAATGTTTTAAACTATATTAAATAAAATGTAAACAACCCCCCCCCCCCCCCCAATGTTATAAACTGTTTTGAAGGGAAAAATCATCAGTTAAGTGGTTTTAATAAATAGACCTCAAAATGAGGGACTGTTACCTTGCAATAAAAATAGTTTTTTTGTCTGTGTTTTAACATTAGGATTATTCTAATCCAGCATGGTCTATCACCAACACAAGCCTGGTTTTATGCCTCTGCTATAAAATCTATGATATTGGATCTCACCTGACAATAACACTTCACAATATAAAGATATATCTTATAAATAAATACAATAAACTATAATATAAAGCTATAAAACCTTTCATATTTTGAAGAGTGTTAACTGTCAAAATACCATTGAGGGCCCCACATTTTTTTTTTGCAATTTCCTAGGTACTCTGTGATACTGCAGTACTAGATTGCAAACAGTTTAAGTAGAAATAAGTTTGAACAAGATGATTTTGCAGCAGGTTGGGGGTGCATGTAGTCCACAAGTGTTGGGCAGCTATATTATTACACTGTAATTTAGATCTGAGTTTTGGCACGCCCCTTGTTACATCTAAATCTTTCTGCACAATTTACATCTGCCCCACCTGCAGTGCATTCCCAACTTCAAATCAGGCCCTTTGTTACAAACAAACCTTATGCAGATAGGTGTAGGTTTCTTTCTTTATTAGAAAACAAACTGTTACATTGTTATACAAATAGTCTCCGGACCCCCAGAATCCTTCTTCCCTTTATATCCACAGACCCCATTAGTCCTATACTGTAATTCCAGGTTATTAAAAACCAAATTGTTACATTTTTATACAAATACTCCCCAGAACCAATCTTCCCTCTATATCCCTAAACCCCATTGTTCCTATACTGGAGATCCAGAAAATTGGCCTTGGTTATCATGAAAATATGCAGCAAATTGGTCTTGGTCTCCATGAATATCTGTGGATGAGCCTTGGTCTGCAAAATAGTTTCCAGAAGAATCGCCTTGGTCACGTGCCATAAAGGTGTTGCCTTGTTCCGGTTTGATGATTGGATCTACTCCTGATCCCTTGTCTTCATTATCTACAAAAATAAAGATATGGTTGCAGTCAATGGTCTATCTGAGCGTGGGAAGGTTTCTATTACATAAAATCTACATCAGCCATTATCCAGTGAAGCATTGGGCCTGCACTTTGTGACTATTCTAAAGGCCCATATAGACGGGCCGATGTGGGAGAGATGTGTGCTGAGCGAACCGCTTAGCACACATCTCTCCCGCCGCTCAGCACATTGCGATCTGTGCTGAGCGTGCGGGGGGAGATGGGGGGCCGCTCACTTCACCCAGCGGGTGAAGTGAGCGACCCGCTAGATTGGCCTGCATGCAGGTCAATCTAGCAGCAGCAATAGCGATGCGCGGGGCTGCGCATCGCTATCGCTGTAAGGGGTACACACGGATCGATCAGGCTTAAATTCTAAGCAATCTAGTCAGATTGCTTAGAATATCGCTCCGTGAGTACCCACCTTTACTATACCACATGGTGCAGAGTTGACAATGTTCCTCCACTGTAAAATGATACTTAGAGGCTGATTCAGTTAGTGGTGATGTGCACCAGGGTTCATCGGAGAACATATCCGTGATGTGTGCAGCTCCAGAATGGCACATTGCAGTCTATCTGATAAATGGTCAGTGTATAACCATTTGCTACAAATGGGTATTCTGGGATTTTAGGCCTTGGAGAAAATATTACTGATCAATTTTATTAAAAGTGAATGAATTGGACCATTTCATCTGAACTTTTACCTGGGCAACAATGTAAATCTATAGAATGACATATAAGAGCAGTAATTGTTTATGAAGTACAATGCAAACAACTCCATCTAAGAGTGCTAATTTGTTTATTAACAGTTTCTTATATAATGCAGCATATTCCATAGCGCTTTATAATTCACACTAGCTATTAAAAAAACAAGTGTAATAATATTCTTATAAAAGACCCCTGGCTGCTGTCTTTTCTTACTGCCTAGATATCAGTTATTTATTAGTATATATGGGCTAATTTGCCTTGTTAGAAATAATTATCTGCATGATAAAATACATAATATCAATCAATCAGCTTAGAGACCTATCGGCAGTGGTGCTGAGGGGGGGGGAGGGTACAAATTACCTGGGCCCAGGTCTGATAGAGGGGACAAGTGGGGGCCTTGGTCCCCCTTACCTAGCAGCAGCTGCAGCTCTTCCCCTCAGCCCGGCACACGCTGCTGTGTGGCCATGTAGGTGCTTAAAATACCATTTTTTTCAGTATTTTTTGTCGATCAACCTAAAGTGACCGGGTTCTGAAAGAATTTGAATGTTGCTTTTACATTTTATGTATTTTTGTTCAATTTCATCTTATTCATTAATTTATTCCTGGCACCTTAGATTGTACATGTGCGATTAAAGCTGGGCATACCCTATACATTTATCTGCCAGATCTGGCTGTTTGGAATGAAAAGCTGGTAATGAATGAGAGCAAATGACAATCAACCATTTGCTTCCAAACAGTGGAAAATGGACAAAAACTGTCATTCATACAAATTGATTAAATCTGTGATTTAACTAATTTGTTTGAACAACAGATTTTAATTCCAAAAGCCAGATCTGACAAATAATCTGCCAGATAATTGTATAGTATATACACAGCTTAAGTGCCCTTTATGTAACCTATGTCTACACACACAATAAATATATTTACACCACACATGTTGCCAGTATGAGCCAGAATGGATAATAATAACATACAGTAGCACAATATTAGACATTCTTATCACCAACTATAATCCCACACATCAAACACATGTCTGTTTTATATGGTCATACCTGGACAGTCAGTACATCCATTGTTGTTGATCTCAACTATAGGGTAAGAAAAAGCCATCATTAGTCACCTGTATCAGTTACTTCTGTGATAATATTGTATATATATTTCTATAAATACCTCTCATTCTATTATAATATTACAATATTTCTTAGCAGGCATGCTTTCTGATTGCATGCTTACCCCGCCCATCACATGACCTGCCTGAGAACAGTGGGCTCCAACTCTACTATGCAAATGACATGTGACACTGTGGAATTAAATACAAAAGACAGCTGCAAGTAATGCAGGTATATGAGGGTATGGTTTGGGCAGTACACACCCCCACCACACATTATATTTGAGAAATAAATGAATAGCAAAACATAGATGGTTTAATAAACCAACATTACCTCTTAGGTAGAATCATTTATATAAAAATTAAATGTGAACGATGTGATTAAACTAAAAGCTGAGTTTGTTCCCATTGTCACAATGATAAGGGTTATTCAGAGTTATTAGCAAACCAAAAAAGCTAGCAATTGGGAAAAACCATGTTGCACTGCAGGTGGGGCAGATGTAACATGTACAGAGAGAATTAGATTTGGGTGGGATATATGTTTCTGTGCATGGTAAATACTGCTGCTTTATTTTACACTGCAATATAGATCTCAGTTTGAACACACTCCATCCAAATCTAAAGGGGGGGGGGGGGGGGGGGTACTCAGAGCGATCACTGTTTAGAACATAAGGAATCTGACTAGATTGCTTAGATTTTAAGCAGTGATCTCTCCGTGTTTACCCCCACAGTGATAGCGATGTGCAGCCCCGCGCATCACTATCGCTATCGCTAGATTGGCCTGCATACAGGCTCAGTCTAGCAGTACACTCATTTTACCTACTGGGTGAAATGAGTGCCCCCCCGTCTCCCCCTGCACACAACACACATCGCACTGTGCTGAGTGAGGGGAGAGATGTGTGATGAGCGGTTCGCTCAGCACACATCTCTCCCAAATTGGGCCGTGAATACGGCCCTTAACTCTGGCCCCAAATCTTCATCTGGCCCCAAATGACAATGAAAGGGGATGGATTAGTTATGGGTAGTCTAGTGCAAGTGCAGTGACTGGGGAAAGATTGTTCTGTAGTTGCTGGGGGCTCCCACATGTCTGTTCCCCGTGTCATCACTTCAATAAGAAAGTCTTTGTTATTGTATCTACTGTATGTGGAGTTATCATGTAAACTGCATATAAATGTGCTTTACTATCGCAGTATATACAAGACAAACATGTCTGTATACCTGATGCATCTTTCAAACATCACAGCCAGGAATGTGCTGGATCTTGCACCCGGCAATTTCCTGGGTCTCCGCCCCGATCCTGCTAAAGAGCAGGTTGGGTACTTAGTCTCAGGTAGATTGCATTCACACACAAACATCCCAGGTTGATGTGTATTCATGTGTAAAAACCCAGGACTTTAGTGCTAGTGTGAAATGGGTATAAGTAGATTAATCCTAGATATTAATTCCCATATACATGCAAATTGTTTTATTTGCAATGATCACACTCTTAAAAATATATTACAGTATATTACAGTATAATGAGCAACACAATATTACATTTATGTACTGATGGTGGCATGGGTCTTCAACCTGTGGCCCTCCAGCTGCTGTGGAACTACACATCCCAGCATGCCCTGCCTCAGTTTTAGCATACATTAATAGCAAAACTGTGGCAGGGCATGCTGGGATGTGTAGTTTCACAGCAGCTGGAGGGCCACAGGTTGAAGACCCATGGTGTAATGGATAGCATTACTGCCTCACAGCACTGAGGTCATGGGTTTGATTCCCATCATGGCCCATTCTGTGTGGACTTTGTATATGCTCCCCATACTTGCCTGGGTTTCCTCTGGGTTCTCCCGTTTCCTCCCACAATCCAAAAATATACTGGTAGGTTAATTGGTTCCCAACAAAATTAACCCTAGCATGAATGTGTGGACTTGTACATGTGATAGGGTATATAGAATGTAAGCTCCACTAGGGCATGGACTAATGTGAATGGCCAAATAATCTCTGTAAAGTGCTGCGGAATATGTGTGCTCTATATAAATAACTGGTAATAAATTAAATGAGCAAGCAAATAACTAATTCATATATCATTTCACTGATAGAGCTTAGGATACCATAGATCAGTTTCCCCAAATCTGTCATTACAGTGCAGGTTTTAGGAATATCTATAATTGAGCACAGGTGACTTAATACCTCAGTCATTATGTTTTAACCATCTGGACTCGAGCATGGATACAGTGGCGGATCTTGCCACGGGCAAGCAGGACTTTTGCCCGGGGCGCCGCCTTCCGGAGGGCGCCGGCGCCATCCGGAGGGCGCCACACCATGGCAAGATCCTCCACTGTCAGTGTGCGCTCCAGCAGTGTCCCCCCGCTGTGCCCCCCCTCCCGCTGTGCGAAGGGAACCAGACGCTATGCGTCTGGTTTCCCTTCGTGGCGCTGGTCCTCCCCCGCTCTGAAGGGAATCAGACGCTAAGCGTCTGGTTTCCCTTCATGGAGAGGACCTTTGGTGTGCGGTGCGCGATGACGTCATCGCGCACCGCACAGCATTGTGGCATAGACGCTAGGGGTCATAATTGACCTCTAGCGCTTATGCTGTGCTATGGGAGAGACGTCATGACTGACGTCTCTCCCATAGATCCGAGGAGAAGAGCGGCGCCGGTCTGCAGGGTCTGGAAACAGGAGCGGGGTACAGTAAGTATACTTTTCTCTATCGTCCTAGTGGGTGCTGGGGTTCCTGAAAGGACCATGGGAATAGCGGCTCCGCAGGAGACAGGGCACAAAAAGTAAAGCTTTTTCCGATCAGGTGGTGTGCACTGGCTCCTCCCCCTATGACCCTCCTCCAGACTCCAGTTAGATTTTTGTGCCCGGCCGAGAAGGGTGCAATCTAGGTGGCTCTCCTAAAGAGCTGCTTAGAAAAAGTTTAGCTAGGTTTTTTATTTTACAGTGATTCCTGCTGGCAACAGGATCACTGCAGCGAGGGACTGAGGGGAGAAGGAGTCAACTCACCTGCGTGCAGGATGGATTGGCTTCTTGGCTACTGGACATCAAGCTCCAGAGGGACGATCACAGGTACAGCCTGGATGGTCACCGGAGCCACGCCGCCGGCCCCCTTGCAGATGCTGAAGTCAGAAGAGGTCCAGAATCGGCGGCTGAAGACTCCTGCAGTCTTCAAAAGGTAGCGCACAGCACTGCAGCTGTGCGCCATTTTCCTCTCAGCACACTTCACACGGCAGTCACTGAGGGTGCAGGGCGCTGGGAGGGGGGCGCCCTGGGAGGCAAAATGATTACCTATAAAGGCTAAAAATACCTCACATATAGCCCTAGAGGCTATATGGAGATATTTAACCCCTGCCTAATTTTTCTAAATAGCGGGAGACGAGCCCGCCAGAAAAGGGGCGGGGCCTATCTCCTCAGCACACGGCGCCATTTCCTCTCACAGCTCCGCTGGTCAGGACGGCTCCCAAGTCTCTCCCCTGCACTGCACTACAGAAACAGGGTAAAACAGAGAGGGGGGGGCACATTTATGGCGATATTTTGATATAACAAAGCAGCTATAAGGGAGCACTTATTATAAGGCTATCCCTGATATATATATATAGCGCTTTTGGTGTGTGCTGGCAAACTCTCCCTCTGTCTCCCCAAAGGGCTAGTGGGTCCTGTCTTCGTTAGGAGCATTCCCTGTGTGTCTGCTGTGTGTCGGTACGTGTGTGTCGACATGTATGAGGACGATATTGGTGTGGAGGCGGAGCAATTGCCAAATATGAGGATGTCACCCCCTAGGGAGTCGACACCGGAATGGATGCCTTTATTTATGGAACTACGGGATAGTGTCAACACGCTAAAGCAGTCGTTTGACGACATGAGGCGGCCGGACAATCAATTAGTGCCTGTCCAGGCGACTCAAACACCGTCAGGGGCTGTGAAACGCCCTTTGCCTCAGTCGGTCGACACAGACCCAGACACAGGCGATGACTCCAGTGGTGACGGTGACGAATCAACCGTATTTTCCAGTAGGGCCACACGTTATATGATTTTGGCAATGAAGGAGGCGTTACATTTAGCTGATACTACAGGTACCACTAAACAGGGTATTATGTGGGGTATGAAAAAACTACCTATAGTTTTTCCTGAATCAGAAGAATTAAATGACGTGTGTAATGAAGCGTGGGTTGCCCCTGATAAAAGCTGATAATTTCAAAGAAATTATTGGCATTATACCCTTTCCCGCCAGAGGTTAGGGAGCGCTGGGAAACACCTCCTAGGGTGGACAAGGCGCTAACACGCTTATCTAAACAAGTGGCGTTACCCTCTCCTGAGACGGCCGCACTTAAAGATCCATCAGATAGGAGGATGGAAAATATCCAAAAAAGTATATACACACATGCAGGTGTTATACTACGACCAGCTGTAGCGACTGCCTGGATGGGCAGTGCTGGGGTAGTTTGGTCAGAGTCCCTGATTGAAAATATTGATACCCTGGACAGGGACAATATTTTACTGTCGTTAGAACAAATAAAGGATGCATTTCTTTATATGCGTGATGCACAGAGGGATATCTGCACACTGGCATCACGGGTAAGTGCTATGTCCATTTCGGCCAGAAGAGCTTTATGGACGCGACAGTGGACAGGCGATGCGGATTCAAAACGGCATATGGAAGTTTTGCCGTATAAAGGGGAGGAGTTATTTGGAGTCGGTCTATCAGATTTGGTGGCCACGGCTACAGCCGGGAAATCCACCTTTCTACCTCAAGTCACTCCCCAACAGAAAAAGGCACCGACTTTTCAACCGCAGCCCTTTCGTTCCTTTAAAAATAAGAGAGCAAAGGGCTATTCATATCTGCCACGAGGCAAAGGTCGAGGGAAGAGACAGCAACACGCAGCTCCTTCCCAGGAACAGAAGCCTTCCCCGGCTTCTACAAAAGCCTCAGCATGACGCTGGGGCTTCTCAAGCGGACTCGGGGACGGTGGGCGGTCGTCTCAAAAATTACAGCGCGCAGTGGGCTCACTCGCAGGTAGATCCCTGGATCCTGCAGATAATATCTCAAGGGTACAGGTTGGAATTAGAGACGGATCCACCTCGCCGTTTCCTGAAGTCTGCTTTACCAACGTCCCCCTCCGAAAGGGAGACGGTTTTGGAAGCCATTCACAAGCTGTACTCTCAGCAGGTGATAGTCAAGGTACCTCTTCTACAACAAGGGAAGGGGTATTATTCCACTCTTTTTGTGGTACCGAAGCCGGATGGCTCGGTAAGGTCTATTCTAAATCTGAAGTCCTTGAACCTGTACATAAAGAAGTTCAAGTTCAAAATGGAGTCACTCAGAGCAGTGATAGCGAACCTGGAAGAGGGGGACTTTATGGTATCCTTGGACATCAAGGATGCGTATCTCCACGTTCCAATTTACCCCTCACACCAGGGGTACCTCAGGTTCGTTGTACAAAACTGTCACTATCAGTTTCAGACGCTGCCGTTCGGATTGTCCACGGCACCTCGGATCTTTACAAAGGTAATGGCCGAGATGATGATTCTTCTTCGAAGAAAAGGCGTATTAATTATCCCATACTTGGACGATCTCCTAATAAGGGCGAGGTCCAGAGAACAGCTAGAGATGGGATTAGCACTGTCTCAAGAAGTGCTAAAACAGCACGGGTGGATTCTGAATATTCCAAAATCCCAGTTAATGCCGACAACTCGTCTGCTGTTCCTAGGGATGATTCTGGACACGGTTCAGAAAAAGGTTTTTCTCCCGGAGGAAAAAGCCAAGGAGTTATCCGAGCTTGTCAGGAACCTCCTAAAACCAGGAAAGGTGTCTGTACATCAATGCACAAGAGTCCTGGGAAAAATGGTGGCTTCTTACGAAGCAATTCCATTCGGCAGATTCCACGCAAGAATTTTCCAAAGGGATCTGTTGGACAAATGGTCAGGGTCGCATCTTCAGATGCACCTACGGATAACCCTGTCTCCAAGGACAAGGGTGTCTCTTCTGTGGTGGTTGCAGAGTCCTCATCTATTGGAGGGCCGCAGATTCGGCATACAGGATTGGATCCTGGTGACCACGGACGCCAGCCTGAGAGGCTGGGGAGCAGTCACACAAGGAAGAAACTTCCAGGGAGTATGGACAAGCCTGGAAACGTCTCTTCACATAAACATTCTGGAACTAAGAGCAATATACAATGCTCTAAGCCAGGCAGAACCTCTGCTTCAGGGAAAACCGGTGTTGATCCAGTCGGACATGTGAACACGGCAGTCGCCCATGTGAACAGACAGGGCGGCACAAGAAGCAGGAGTGCAATGGCAGAAGCTGCAAGGATTCTTCGCTGGGCAGAGAATCATGTGATAGCACTGTCAGCAGTGTTCATCCCGGGAGTGGACAACTGGGAAGCAGACTTCCTCAGCAGACACGATCTTCACCCGGGAGAGTGGGGACTTCATCCAGAAGTCTTCCACATGCTGGTAACCCGTTGGGAAAGACCAATGGTGGACATGATGGCGTCTCGCCTCAACAAAAAACTGGACAGGTATTGCGCCAGGTCAAGAGATCCGCAGGCAATAGCTGTGGACGCGCTGGTAACGCCTTGGGTGTACCAGTCGGTGTATGTGTTTCCTCCTCTGCCTCTCATACCAAAAGTATTGAGAATTATACGGCAAAGAGGCGTAAGAACGATACTAGTGGTTCCGGATTGGCCAAGAAGGACTTGGTACCCGGAACTTCAAGAGATGATCACGGAAGATCCGTGGCCTCTACCTCTAAGGAGGGACTTGCTTCAGCAGGGTCCCTGTCTGTTTCAAGACTTACCGCGGCTGCGTTTGACGGCATGGCGGTTGAACGCCGGATCCTAATGGAAAAAGGCATGCCGGAAGAAGTCATTCCTACTTTGATTAAAGCAAGGAAAGAAGTAACCGTGCAACATTATCACCGAATTTGGCGAAAATATGTTGCGTGGTGCGAAGATCGGAGTGCTCCGACGGAGGAATTTCAACTGGGTCGATTCCTACATTTCCTGCAATCAGGATTGTCTATGGGTCTCAAATTGGGATCTATTAAGGTTCAAATTTCGGCCCTGTCGATTTTCTTTCAAAAAGAATTGGCTTCAGTCCCTGAAGTCCAGACCTTTGTTAAGGGAGTGCTGCATATACAGCCCCCTGTGGTGCCTCCAGTGGCACCGTGGGATCTCAATGTAGTTTTGGATTTTCTAAAATCTCATTGGTTTGAACCACAAAATAAGGTGGATTTGAAATATCTCACTTGGAAAGTGACCATGCTTCTAGCCCTGGCTTCTGCCAGGAGAGTGTCAGAATTGGCAGCTTTATCTTACAAAAGCCCATATCTGATTTTCCATTCGGACAGGGCAGAACTGCGGACTCGTCCGCATTTTCTCCCTAAGGTGGTGTCAGCATTTCATCTGAGCCAGCCTATTGTAGTGCCTGCGGCTACAAGTGACTTGGAGGACTCCAAGTTACTGGACGTTGTCAGAGCATTAAAAATATATATTGCAAGAACAGCTGGAGTCAGAAAATCTGACTCGTTGTTTATATTGTATGCACCCAACAAGATGGGTGCTCCTGCGTCTAAGCAGACGATTGCTCGTTGGATCTGTAGCACAATCCAACTGGCACATTCTGTGGCAGGCCTGCCACAGCCTAAATCTGTAAAGGCCCACTCCACAAGGAAGGTGGGCTCATCTTGGGCGGCTGCCCGAGGGGTCTCGGCATTACAACTTTGCCGAGCAGCTACGTGGTCAGGGGAGAACACGTTTGTAAAATTTTACAAATTTGATACTCTGGCTAAGGAGGACCTGGAGTTCTCTCATTCGGTGCTGCAGAGTCATCCGCACTCTCCCGCCCGTTTGGGAGCTTTGGTATAATCCCCATGGTCCTTTCAGGAACCCCAGCATCCACTAGGACGATAGAGAAAATAAGATTTTACTTACCGATAAATCTATTTCTCGGAGTCCGTAGTGGATGCTGGGCGCCCATCCCAAGTGCGGATTATCTGCATAAATTGTACATAGTTATTGTTAACTAATTCGGGTTATTGTTGTAGGAAGCCATCTTTCAGAGGCTCCGCTGTTATCATACTGTTAACTGGGTTTAGATCACAAGTTGTACGGTGTGATTGGTGTGGCTGGTATGAGTCTTACCCGGGATTCAAAATCCTCCCTTATTGTGTACGCTCGTCCGGGCACAGTACCTAACTGGAGTCTGGAGGAGGGTCATAGGGGGAGGAGCCAGTGCACACCACCTGATCGGAAAAAGCTTTACTTTTTGTGCCCTGTCTCCTGCGGAGCCGCTATTCCCATGGTCCTTTCAGGAACCCCAGCATCCACTACGGACTCCGAGAAATAGATTTATCGGTAAGTAAAATCTTATTTTTTTTTTCTTCTTTTTTTTTTCAGCGGCGCTACAAATGGGGGGCGTGACTGACCACGCCCCCATGTTAAACCACGCCCCTAACTTTTGCCCGGGGCGCCGCAAGGGCAAGAACCGGCCCTGCATGGATATCCTTAAAACCTGAACTGTTATGTCGGCATTTGGGAAACTCGGCTATAAAATATACAGTAGGCTCCCAAACTCAGTCCACAGGACCCCAAACAGTTCATGTTTTCCAGGTCACCTAGAAGCTGCACAGGTGTAGTCATTACTCACTGACACATAAAAGATCTACTTGCAATGCTATGCAGAGCCCCAGAAAACATGAATTGTATGTAGTTCTGAGGACTGAGTTTGAGAACTTTTGCTACAGATGTGATAATGACAGAACTACAGTAAGTCAATATATTGTATACACTCATGCACATATATAGCAATACAACTAATGGAAGCATGACTTACCTGGTAATGACAGGATGCTGGTAAAGCAGCAGAGGGTGAGTATGAGTGCTAGCTGCATTGTGAGCCACAGATCTGAGTCAGTACAGAGTATAGGAAGAGTGAGTGAGGAGTGGAGGTGAGAGGAGTCTTTATGTAGGACTCCCATCCTACTCTCCTACTGTATGTTTGAGGTCTGTGTATTCTGGGAGGGGCCACACTGAACAATACAGACTCCATGTCTACAGTCACATAACAATGTTATCACACTACAAGTTACATTACAGGGTCACACAGCTACATGGTATCTCTAGTTATTAGTCTCATCTGCTTACATTTTACATAGCAAACGTTACATCTCTTTCTCACCTAAATTGTTTCTGTTACACATTCAGTCATTCATCTTCTAATATTTCTGTTATTACTGATAGATGTACTGTTCATGTTATTTCCCAACATTATAATTGTTCTGTGTTCCGTATTGCAACATATTTTATTGTTACACACATAACATGTATACTTCACCCATTATAAACTGGTGAGTGAGGGCTGCAAAGGGAACCATTCTAAAAAACGGGGGATATGTTACCCCCATGTTGTAGGAGTGCCAGGCTCTGCGTGTTTGGATGCAGATTTCCTGGCCCCGCAGCAGGAGTTCCGGTTTCCAGCCTGAGTATGCTGGGACTGCGATTGATGGTGATCTGATGCTGTATCATCAGACGCAGTACTCAGGTCGGTGCTGCATGCAGGAGGCGTCTTTTTCCTCAGGAATATTTGATCATCGCTGCTGTGACCAAAAATGCAGCATTAATGCTCACTGCCTCCATCTCTGAATCAGGGCCAATGTCCACAATACAGTCAAACCTACCATCTGTGTTATATTGTATGTTGTGTACATATACAGTATTGTGTATATTGTATCTTATATAAATTAATTACTTATTGTATAACACAAAGAGGTTACAATAGACACCAACCAGTCATTGTTCCACAGTTACAATGATAGAAGGAGGGGTGTCCAGTAAAGAACCATGTTGTAGACAAGTTCTAAATGAGGCCATAGTCACTTACAATGCCCATGCCAGACCCAGCTCTGAATACAGCCCAAGGCTGCACACACTTCACAGGAAGAAGTTTTATTTAGCTAAAGGCTCACAGAACTTATACTGTAGTTAAGTATTCAATTTAGGCAATGACAGCCAGGTGCTGCACTACCAATGGATTCTTTGTCATCTTGCAACCACCAGCATTGCCGATTTTACTATATTCTGAATAGGTCAGATCTCATGTTACCCTGGTGGCAGCTCAGTGTGAATGGGTCCTTGAAAAACATCCTGGGTCAAGTGCCCTGGCATTTCAAGGTAACTAGCAGGGTTGAACATGGGAGAAACCCAGGTTACCTGGCAGTGTGAATGGGTAAACCGGGTCATTTAACGTCGGTCCCGTTCAAATCCCATGGAGAGCCGACTCTCTAACACTTGAAGATAATATACTCTTTAAACATTGGTAGAATCAGAGGTGGATTTAAATTTTAAATCCACCTCTGCCCTCCACCCCTACCTATCCTCCAGCGGTATGGGTGGAGGGCAGCTTTGATGTCACATGGGCATTAAGGGGTGTTCTATCTTCCACTCAGCATGTAGTACCTGGAGCAGTAATTTCTGCTAATTACGCCTTTACTGCACAGATGGTGGGAGATGGGGCAGGAGGGTAAACACTGAACTGTAAAAGGGGGCATTGGGAATGAAGGGGCTCCTGTACATGACTTCAAGGATGGTAGGGGGTGTGTAATATGCAGGAGAGGGATGGATAGTGGAGTGGGTTTATTATTCATCATTTTCCGGTCAGAGAGCATCTTGCTTGACTCCAGAATCCAGTTCATGGATATAGATTTCTTAGCTTTCAATTAGATAAAACACTAAAGAGTCCCACCTTTTAGGAGGTACTGGGGACTTGGGGATCAAAGTTCAGGAAGCCAATGAAATCCATCAGAACATATAAAACTGCATACCAGGCGTGTGGAGCTGAATCAGGCTGAAGGCTGGAAGGCTGATATCTCTGGTTCTGGGCATAGCAGTGACAAGCTTCCAGTCTCCACCAAGGGAGAGTCCCAACTTTTGGAATATTCCCTCAGAAACCAGACAGAACCTGTGATATCTGGCTCGGAAGAGCCATTAAAAGGCTCAGATGGGGACCACTGCTTTGAAGTCTGATTATTCCGGTTCCCCATTGCCAATTTTCAAAAATCTGGTACCCCTGTAAAAAGGGGACCCACAGCTATCAGCCTAGGGCCCTTAGACTCCTGGGCCCATGGGCAAGTGCCCATTGAGCCCATTCGAAAAGATGGCCCTTAATACACCACTTCCCTCACTGAATGTATCAGGTCCCCATACCACATTATTACACCCTCACTCACTGACAGCATTGTATATGAGTGACCCAAGCTTACTGATTATAGCAGGCCCCATCACCTAAAATACTCATTATTATCCCCCCTCACTCACTGACTGCATTTCTAACAACAGTTTATAATATCCATTATTACACCCCTTCGTCATTGTCTGTATTAATTATATAGTATATCAGTGCTTCACTCACTGATTGTAGTGCCTAAAGGCACTGATGTATAACACAATAAAGTCACTGATTGAGAAGTGCAGTAATGGGTATTATAAAGGATGGGGTATATAGTACAATCAGTAGGGGTGGTACTGACAGATAATGCAGGCACCCATACCTTATATTAATTATTATTACAACCAATGACATTAGTGCCTCCCCCTTACTGATTGTAGCAGCCTAGCAGGTCACCCATCCCTTATAATACCCATTATTACACCCCATAGTCAGTGTGACTGTACTGATTATATATCAGCACCCCTTACAGCATATGGCAATGCCCCTTGGGAGGCCCCTGTGATTGCATTTCCCTGGAGGGCCCTTCATGCCCCAGTCCGACACTGTAGCTACACATACACACAAACACATGGGGCCAGCCGAGTGAGACAGCCAGATATCGGAGATTCCGGATGGGCTCGTATGGTTTTTTTTTTAAAGTGGCAATCATTTATAAGGCAAAGCCAGGTTGGTTTTACCTTGTAAATAATTGCCACTTTAAAAAAAAAAGTACAAGGTCGGACAGAATCTTGGAGCTTCAGCCACCTTTAACTTCATTACAGCCTATGAAGAGAAATAGGGCTAATTTGGAAGTAGAATAGAACAGGGAGAGCTTAGGTCATGATAGGGATAGTCTTTCATACTGTCAGTTTTAATTGAATATATGCAAATAAAACAGCTCAATGTAGCTTAATATTCTTTGGTGACATATTACAGAGTACCTGTAATTATATTTTGCACTGCACTTTCATTTAGAATTCATCTGAATAAAGGGGCTAATTCAGACCTGATCACTGCTGTGCGTTTTTGTACAGCGTGTGATCAGGTGTAAACTGCACATGCGCAGGCGCCGCAGTGTTCCTGCACATGCCAGAGATGTGATAGGTATTTCAGCCCAGCGATTGCCTCTGCCTGATTGACAGGCAGAGGCGTTCGCTAGACGGGGAAGGGGTGGGCCAGTAGCGTAGGGCTGCCACTTTGGAGGAGCGGTCCGGCAACGCAGGTGTGCCCGGATCATGCGGGGGCAGGCTGCAGTGGCTGCGTGATATCATATGCAGCTGCTGCAACCCAGAGAGCAATGGGTAACTCCCTGCCAGTGTGCAGGAGCTGCGCTGGTAGGGAGCTACTCTTCAGGTACTAAAGCATCACTGCCGTGCAATGCTTTTGTACTTGTGCAGGGGGGGGGGGGGGGGGGCAGAGCCAGACATGTGGGTGGACTAGCCCGGTGCTGGGCGTCCCCCCACATGTCTGTGAAAGTGATCGTGGATGTGGTAAATTTAGCACATATATGATCAAGTCTGAATTACCCCCAATATCAGATGTTTAACTAACCCTTATAGCGTATGAAAGTAGCCACAGCCGCAGTGATCTATTGTTTCATGCAACTGCAGATATATCATAGAACTAGTGATGTGCACCGGAAATTTTTCGGGTTTTGGTTTTGGGTTCGGTTCCACGGCCGTGTTTTGGATTCGGACGCGTTTTGGCAAAACCTCACCGAAAATTTTTTGTCGGATTCGGGTGTGTTTTGGATTCGGGTGTTTTTTTTTCAAAAAACCCTAAAAAAACAGCTTAAATCATAGAATTTGGGGGTCATTTTGATCCCATATTATTATTAACCTCAATAACCATAATTTCCACTCATTTCCAGTCTATTCTGAACACCTCACACCTCACAATATTATTTTTAGTCCTAAAATTTGCACCGAGGTCGCTGGATGGCTAAGCTAAGCGACACAAGTGGCCGACACAAACACCTGGCCCATCTAGGAGTGGCACTGCAGTGTCAGGCAGGATGGCCCTTCAAAAAAAATAGTCCCCAAACAGCACATGATGCAAAGAAAAAAAGAGGCGCACCAAGGTCGCTGTGTGACTAAGCTAAGCGACACAAGTGGCCGACACAAACACCTGGCCCATGTAGGAGTGGCACTGCAGTGTCAGGCAGGATGGCCCTTCAAAAAAATTGTCCCCAAACAGCACATGATGCAAAGAAAAAAAGAGGCGCACCACAGGTATAGAATGTAGATGGATAGTATACTTAATGACGACACAGAGGTAGGCACAGCAGTGGCCTTCCGTATCGTACTGCTATATATAGTATACTGGTGGACACTGTGTCGGCAAACTGCAAAACTAAAATGCACCACAGGTATAGAATGTAGATGGATAGTATACTTAATGACGACACAGAGGTAGGCACAGCAGTGGCCTTCCGTTTCGTACTGCTATATATAGTATACTGGTGGACACTGTGTCGGCAAACTGCAAAACTAAAATGCACCACAGGTATAGAATGTAGATGGATAGTATACTTAATGGATGACGACACAGAGGTAGGTACAGCAGTGCACTCTGCACTGTACTCCTCCTATATAATATTAATTACTGGTGGTCCCCAGTCCCCACAATAATAAAGCAGCACACTGAGCACAGATATGGAGTGTTTTTCAGGCAGACAACGTATACTGGTGGTCACTGTCAGCAAAACTCTGCACTGTACTCCTGCTATAGCTGCTCCCCAGTCCCCACAATTAAGCAGTGTGAGCACTCCGCACAGATATATTATGCAGCACACTGAGCACAGATAAGGTATGGAGCGTTTTTTCAGGCAGAGAACGGATAAAAACTGGTGGTCACTTATCAGCAAAACTCTGCACTGTACTCCTCCTAACAGCTGCTCCCCAATCCTCCCCACAATTAAGCAATAAACCAATCAACTTCTACAATAAACGGAGAGGACGCGACGCCAGCCACGTCCTCTCCCCATCATCTCCAATGCACGAGTGAAAATGGCGGCGACGTGCGGCTGCTTATATAGAATCCGAATCTCGCGAGAATCCGACAGCGGGATGATGACGTTCGGGCGCGATTGGGTTAGCCGAGCAAGGCGGGAAGGTTCGAACCTGCCTCGGACCCGTGTAAAATGGGTGAAGTTCGGGGGGGTTCGGTTTCCGAGAAACCGAACCCGCTCATCACTACATAGAACACAATTACTTATTTGCAGTCTTATATCCCTTTCGCACCAATAACCGGGTCCAACCTGCGTTATTGAACATGGTTTCATGCTGAGTCTAGCTTCTTGAAATCGTGTTTGCACTCCAGGCTGGACCCGGGTTATTGCTGGGTTATCTCTTTGCTGGTGCATGGAGATGACATCATCTCTAATTGCCGGTAATCCAGCTCTGCATACTAATAGCTTGACTCTTTGTCACATTTTCAAGATCAGTCCCTGAACCTGGGCAGTCCCTTTCACACAAAGCCAGGACACAGGTTGCCCAGGCAATATAAAATGTGTTTTTGGTCCAATTCAGCCCCAGCCCCATAATGTCTCTAGGACAATGTAATATAAGCAGGATGTGACCTTAGCAGTGATTATTAATATCACCTCATTCAATCTACATCTCATAGGAGTATTGGATGTATATGTACTCCCATCTGACATAACTGTACAACCGGTCTGATAAGCACAATACTCAGCACTATAGAGCAGAAGACGAGACTATTTCTACCATTACAATCCATACAGTTTGTGTCAACTGTAACAAATTAAAAGGTAACTGTGTTATTCCTTATTGTCTGATAAGAGCTCTTTGATCTGCGATGATGTCTGTCGGTGGGTATCAGACAATTCAAATACAGATTAGTCTGTTTAAACATATTCAAACTTTGCTGTGATTGAATTAACAAAGAAACGCTAAATTATCTAATCATCAGCAAACAGGCCCAGACATCAGATGAGATTTCCAGTCAAATGCAGAACAACTTACTTTATTATATTGAATCCCAAACTTGGCAACAAAGGTCAATTGTATTTAATTTGTAGCAGTCAATACAATTTGTGATTTATCTATGATATCTTCTTTGCACTGCTGATGTCCATCATGTTATCACCTCTGCTCTCTGCGGCATTTTCATGATGCTATTGGGACTTTAATATGTAATTGCATGAAGCGCCATAATGATTAGACCGGAGGTGGGGCCAACACTATGCCGCAGTCTACTCACAGATCTGGGCCCTCTACTCACTGAGGGGTAAATTTACTAAAGCTTCTAATAATGAAAAGTGGGGATGTTGCCTATAGCAACCAAGCAGATTCTGTATGTCATTTCTCTATTGCAACCTAGAAAATGATAGAATCTGGTTGCTATGGGCAACATCACCACTTTTAATTTTTAGAAGCTTTAGAAAATTTACCCCATAGGGTCATAATTATCAGGTTACAGTAATTCACCAGTTCTCAGAAAATTGACTTTTTTATGTAATGTTGATATTTATCAGGGTACTGCAGCAGAAATCAGAGCTATCTATTGTGGTCCCTCATTTATCATTCCCAAAAACTGTCACCATAGCTGTGTATAGGGACTGTGATTAAGGCAAATTTACCAAGATCCAATAAGCTAAGGTTATGTACACATCAGTGGGAGTGGCGGAGGTGGGAGGAGCAGGGCCATGCTGCATTTGGTAGGTCCATCGGGTTACGCAGCACATGACCAGCGGGAGCGCGCATCAAACCCAATATTGAGCATACATACTATACAATATCATAAGCCAATAGCAGCTGGATCGTATGTAATATTGCATAGTGTGTACACACCCTTAGCTTCAGATGGAGTTAGTCCATAGTAGCCTATGTGCTAATGTTCTACATTTCTTATTGGAAAGGGATCCTTTGGATATCTACCCTTTAGTCTATACTAGAGCATTAGCCTCTGTAGGAAGCTATCGCTTTACTTCCAACTGTTCACTGGGCTATCATCAGTGTCTGTGCCCCAACATGGGACTGTTGCTAAATACCACATTTATATTATTTCTTGTTGTTGTTTCTTTATGCAGAAATGATATTTAATTGGGCAAAATTCATAATATTATTAAAATGAACCCTAGATCATGGATCTCAGCAATGTACAAGATGGCTGTTCCAGGGTAAAGACCATGACACAGCAGGTTATTTACTAAACTATTTCTAAACAGGGCTACATAGTGTGCCCAACATGCCAAAAATGACTGCAGCAACCCTGCATTATGTGTTTTTCTACTTGCTGTAATACAAAGGGCAGATTTGGCTATGAGTGATGTTCTCGTTGTCACTCGTTGCTGTTCATGAGTGCTGCTCCTGCCAGCCAGCTCCCAACTCTCACTTTTACCATTTGGGATTGGCTTTGATGTCTATAAAGTGCCTTGAGTCCTATGGGAGAAAAAGCACTATATAACGTTGTGCTGTCAGATCGCAGAGAAACTGCAAAGAGAAGCAGCTGGCAGCAGTAGGTAAGTGTGGCTATAGATGGAGAGACACAAGGGGGTATGCGAGGGTTGGTAAGGGTGGTGATGCAGTGGCTTGGAAGGATAATGCTGAAGCTATGGGGAATGTAGTGCAGAGGTACAGGGGTTGGACAAGGCCAATGGATACAGGGGGATGATGCTGAGCTACACAGCAGGGAATAAGGCTGGGAAACACAGAAGAGAAGAGTCAATGGCTGGAGATGTTGAGACCCAGAGCAGGGGAAGCTGGAGAGACATAGGGGAGATGTGAATGTAAACACCATGGTGGTGCTGGAGAAACAGAGCATGGATGTTGCTGTAGAGACACAGGCAAGGATGAGGCTGGCAAGACATTGGGGAAAATGAATCTGGAGGACAGGGGCGGATTGGAATGGAAAACCAGCCCAGGAAATTGATGGAACCCTAATGGCTAGGGTCTGTCAAGCAGGGTGTGTCTCTCCTTATGTGGCCTAACTTACATCTTTTGCTGCAGTTGTGTCTGTGAATTTATAGTAATGCTGCTACAATGCACTTCCCTTGTATATGTGCTTGTAAATATGCAAGGACTGAGACTCCCACTGTCAGTACCTACAGATGCTGCAATCATGCTTTGTGTGTTTTTAAATGCTATGCTAGGTGCAGATCATCCAAGTATGGCCTTAATGTGTGTGATTCAGTATTTCTGTAAACAACCACTATCAGCAACATGCCCATACTACATTACCTTTTGTGTCTGGATATCAAACCCTTTTCTAAACGCCCAGGGAATTCCAACACATTTTTAATACATTTCTTGATGCATGCATCTGAATCCGTGACTCTGTACGAACAGCATCAGGAGGACGCATGTGTGGTGCAACACAAATGCATGCACATGTGAGAGGTGCGGCTGCGCGTGTGGTGGTGCCTGCAGCGGCGCCAGGTGTAGTCTCGGTACTCACCAGGCGCCGCTCTCTCTCACCTTCAGGTACCGGAACCTTCAACGGACCTGGCAAATCTTCCGTCGGATCCGGACACGGCGATTCCCTCTCGGAGCTGACCGACTACCGAGCTGAGGAGAGAATAGTTTACCTTAAAGGGGTATCAACCCTTCTTCCACTGAAAATAAAAACATTGGCCCTCACATGGAAAAAAAAACACATTGAGCTCCACAATAAAAAATTTGGTGGATAGTGTACATTCTTGGGTTGCAGGGGTGGGGTGGGATGGGGACACTGATGCTGACACACAGACTGATGCTGACACAGATGCTGATACACTGATGCGGACACACAAACAGATGCTGACACACTGACACAAATGTGTATATATAGACATGAGCACAGTTTAGGAGGCTCATAGCAGGGACCCCTGACACCCACTTAAGCACATACACACACCCCTGTGCAGTAGACACCAGCAGGCCCCTCTCTCCCTCCAGCAGTGAATAGCAAACACCCTCACTGACACCCCACAGCAGCCAGCAATCCCTTTGTGCCCCCCACTGTGGCTCTCCCCCTGCAGCAGCTATCATGCCCCCCTCTCTGCCCCCAGCAGTGGCTCTCTCCCCCCACAGTGTCCAGCAGCCTCCCTCTCTCCCCCCTCTTCCACCAATGAGTCTTAGTGCCCACTTATGGGCAGACTGGGGCACAATATATGAATTGGCCAGGAATGGGGGAAGCACAGCCAGTAAGGAGAGGGTGGGGCCATGGGGCCAAGCCCACCAGCAAACCATTCCAGTATTCCCATGGGCCAATCCAACCCTGCTGAAGGAACACAGGCAAGGCACTCATACACCAATTGTAGTGTAATCATGCAAGTGGTTCATCCCAAAATCTTTAGTCTCGTGCAATAAGCTGTCCAGTAACAGCTAACAGCAGCATGGTTGCATTCCTCATGCAATCTTCTATGCCAGCTCTCTTATCACTATTAGCCTCCGAAAATAAGCCATACATCAGACCAACTTTCCTCCAGCCATCCAACTGACCAACTGGTCTATACAACTGAAAATGGTGCTTCACACATCTAACCAAATTTCTCATCAGAGTAGCCAACTAGAAAACGTTATTAAACCAGCCAACTTACCTCCAACTTGTGATGTCACAGAAGTAGACAGATAGTGTCTGCCTACTTCTGCATGTTTTGAATAAATATTTTTTTTATTTCAATATGTGTGATTTTATTTTAATTTTACCAATTATATTTTTTATTATACCAATGTATCACAGCTTATTCTGTATTGTGTGTTTTGACTTAGCTGCAAAAATGTATAAGAACAGCACTTTGTATCTCACAATGTAAATGTAGCACAATGTAGCTGTAACACAATATAGATGTAAAACCAACCATGCTGAATATAATGGGCAACAAAAGACAGTATGTGTGTGTGTGTGTATGTATATATATATATATGTATATATATATATATATATATATATAAATATATAATATAATATACAGGTTGAGTATCACATATCCAAATATTCCGAAATACGGAATATTCCGAAATACGGACTTTTTTGAGCGAGAGTGAGATAGTGAAACCTTTGTTTTTTGATGGCTCAATCTACACAAACTTTGTTAAATACACAAAGTTATTGAAAATATTGTATTAAATGACCTTCAGGCTGTGTGTATAAGGTGTATATGAAACATAAATGAATTGTGTGAATGTACACACACTTTGTTTAATGCACAAAGTTATAAAAAATATTGGCTAAAATAACCTTCAGTCTGTGTGTATATGGAACATAAATGCATTCTGTGCTTAGATTTAGGTCCCATCGCCATGATATCTCATTATGGAATGCAATTATTCCAAAATACGGAAAAATCCCATATCCAAAATACCTCTGGTCCCAAGCATTTTGGATAAGGGATACTCAACCTGTATAATATAATATAATATAATATAATATAATTGTTATAGTCTGCCGCACACAATTATAGTCCATGGTAAGAGTGCTGGTCACATAATCAGTTACAGTAGTCTCAATAAAAGAAACCAGCACCTCCAATTAATGCATAATAAATCCTTAATCAAAATATATGTGCTAATTGAATTAAACAGCAAAGGCATCAAAAAGGAGTATCAGAACAAGCACATGGGATACCTGCAGGGCCGGTTCTACCCCTTGTGGCGCCCCCCCCCCATGGCAAAACAGTTAGTGTGCGGGGGGGGGGGCTTCATAGGGGAGGGGCATGGCCAGTTATGCTCCCAGTAGCTGTGCCCCCCAGTTGATTTGCCCCTGTAGATATGCCCCCTCTTTATTTGCCCCCAGTATTTGTGCCTCCTCTTTATTTGCCCCCAGTAGTTGTGCCCCCTCTTTTCTGGCCGCCCGCTCCTCTCTATGGGAGAGACGTCATGATGTCTCTCCCATAGCGCCGCACAGACACTAGAGGTCAATAACGACCTCTAGTGTCTGTGCCTGGAGCCGGCTGCAGCGGATGCCCACACAGCCCACGGCGTCTGCTGCAGCCGTGGAGCGGGGTGCGGGCAGGTGGCGGTGCCTGCGAGGTGACTGCCGCCGCGCCCCCAGGCCGCAGCGCCCCGGGCAAAGGCACTGCTTGCCCGCACCAAGATCCGCTCCTGGATACCTGCTGGAAGCAAACTGCATAGCTCCGCAGTGTAGCAGCTGATCCAGGATGAAGGTGCCTTTTTGAGCACCGAAATGGCTTGATGACTCACTAACCTACTGTCACCGGAGGCTTGCATCATGATCAGCTGCTACACTGCGGAGCTATGCAGTTTGCTTCCAGCAGGTACCCCATGTGCTTGTTCTGATACTGCTCTTTAATGCCTTTGGTGTTTTATTCATTCAACACATGTTTTTTGATAAAGGATTTATTATGCATTAATTAGAGGTGCTGGTTTCTTTTATTGAGAATATATATAGTCTTTATTTATTTACATATCACCGGCTGACTTATAGGGGTGTGGATTAAAGGGCTGACAGTAACTAGGTCGACAGTCATTAGGTCGACTACTATTGCTCGACAGTGCCTAGGTTGACACCGTAATTAGGTCGACCTGGAGAAGGTCGATATTAGTTATTTTTTTATTTTTTGGGGTGTTTTCTTTGTAAAGTGACCGGGAACCTCAATTAGTGCCCTGTGGGCCTAATTAATACATGATCGTTAGTGTGTGTTTTTTTTCATACCTGCGATCAGGTAATCGCCGCCTACAGTGGGGGGAATTCTCTGTGCAGGTGTGCGATCGCATGTGCGGAGAGCTGCACAAACAAAAGTTTGTGCAGTCTCTGTATAGCCCAGGACTTACTCAGCTGCTGCGATGATCGGGGCCGGAGCTGACGTCAGAAACCCTTCTTCCAAATGCCTGGATCCTCCTGTGTTTTTCCGGACACTCCTCTAATATGGTCAGTTACCACCAACAAATAGCCTCTTCCTGTCAGTCACCTTGCGATCGCCCATGCGATTACTTTGTTTGCACCATCTTGCCGGGCGATCCCCGTCGCTGCAGACCAACGCACCTGCGCATTGAGGTGCATGCGCAGTTCAGACCCGATTGCCCACTGTGGGAAAATGCACAGCAGCAATCGGGTCTGAATTACACCCCGTGTCTCCTTGCATGGTTTGCTTTGCTCACCGTGCTTCGGGTTTTTATTCCCAAATGTAGTTCACGTGGATCATAAAGTATGAAAAAGTTCAAAAAAATTAAGAAAAAATGTGAAAAACTGATGTTGACCTTTTCATGTGTCGACCTTTGCCATGTCAACCTGATGCATGTTGACTAATAGTGGTCAACCTATTGAGTGTTGACCTAAGTGTTGTGGACCCAAAGACCGGACACCAACTTATAGAGCGGCTAGGTGACAAGTACTGGTTGTCTAAAGGGGGGATTGTACAGTGCAGGCTGCTCTGGGGTAGTGATAACTAGGTGCTATCGCTGCTGCTGGGGGCTGTACTGGGGAGGGTAGTGTACAGTGCTGGCTGCTCTAGGGTAGTGATAACTAGGTGCTATCACTGCTGCTGGTGGCTGTACTGGGGAGGGCAGTGTATGGTGCTGGCTGCTCTGGGGTAGTGATAACTAGGTGCTATCGCTGCTGCTGGTGGCTGTACTGGGGAGGACAGTGTATGGTGCTGGCTGCTCTGGGGTAGTGATAACTAGGTGCTATCGCTGCTGCGGGTGGCTGTACTGGGGAGGGTAGTGTATGGTGCTGGCTGCTCTGGGGTAGTGATAACTAGGTGCTATCACTGCTGCTGGTGGCTGTACTGGTGAGGGTAGTGTATGATGCTGGCTGCTCTAGGGGTAGTGATAACTAGGTGCTATCGCTGCTGCTGGTGTTTGTACTGGGGAGGGTAGTGTATGGTGCTGGCTGCTCTAGGGTAGTGATAACTAGGTGCTATCGCTGCTGCTGGTGGCTGTACTGGGGAGGGCAGTGTATGGTGCTGGCTGCTCTGGGGTAGTGATAACTAGGTGCTATCACTGCTGCTGGGGGCTGTACTGGGGAGGGTAGTGTATGGTGCTGGCTGCTCTGGGGTAGTGATAACTAGGTGCTATCGCTGCTGCTGGGGGCTGTACTGGGGAGGGTAGTGTATGGTGCTGGCTGCTCTGGGGTAGTGATAACTAGGTGCTATCACTGCTGCTGGTGGCTGTACTGGGGAGGGTAGTGTATGGTGCTGGCTGCTCTGGGGTAGTGATAACTAGGTGCTATCGCTGCTGCTGGGGGCTGTACTGGGGAGGGTAGTGTATGGTGCTGGCTGCTCTGGGGTAGTGATAACTAGGTGCTATCGCTGCTGCTGGGGCAGTGGCGTAACTAGAAATTTTTCTCCCCCAAGCCAAAAAATTCTTCGGCGGCCCCCCCCCCCCACCTTCATGCTCCATAATTGGGAGCAAGAAAGGGATAAATATGCGCGCGTCGAAGGCGCGCGCGCCAAAATAGGGGCGTGGTTTTGTTGGAGTGGGCGTGGTTTCGCATAAAGGGGCGTGGCATTGCAGGAAAAGACTACCTTACACCCCAGTTTTGCAACCTGCACGCCCAGACGTTAGTCACCACAGGAAAGAAAAATAATCCTGATTCATGCCCCTTACATTATTTGTCATTTGTCCTCCTTATAGTAATGCCCAGTATACATTATGCCACATACTGCAATGGCCCTTAGACATTATGCCGCACACAATAATGCACGACACAATATGCACACACTGTAATGCCCCCGACACATTATGCCACACACCGTAATGTCTGTGACACATTATGACAGGAATCGCAATGTCCGTGATGCATTATGCTACACACTGCAATGCCCCTGATACATTATAGCACATACAATGTCTGTGACACATTATGACACACACCGCAATGTCCGTGATACATTATGCCACACACTGCAATGCCCGATACATTATAGCACATACAATGCCTGTGACACATTATGCCACACACTGCAATGACCTTGAGACATTATACCACAATGCCCGTGATATAGTATACCATACACCGTAATGCCTGTGACACATACCGCAATGCCCTGCCCGTTATACCCTATGCCACACATCGCAATGCCCGTTATGTATTATGCCACACTGCAATGACCCTGAGACATTATACCACATACCACAATGCCCGTGATATAGTATACCACACACCGTAATGCCTGACACATTATGACACACACCGCAATGTCCGTGATACATTATGCCACACACTGCAATGACCCTGAGACATTATACCACATATCACAATGCCCGCGATATAGTATACCATACACCGTAATGCCTGTGACACATTATGACACACACCGCAATGTCCGTGATACATTATGCCACACACCGTAATGCCCATTACACATTAAGTCCTACAGTAAGGCTTCTAATTACTTTTCAATTACCTGCTCGTTGTCAGGGGTTTCATGCACTGGGTGTCATGCTCGTTGCCAGGGGTTTCATGCTCTTGGTTCCATGCACGGTGCCAGGGGTTTTCATGCTCAGGGTGTCATGCTCGTTGCCAGGGGTTTCATGCACTGGGTGTCATGCTCGTTGCCAGGTGTTTCATGCACTGGGTGTCATGCTCGTTGCTAGGAGGTAGTCCTTGTTGCTAGGGCTGTGCTCCCAGTGCCACATATGTCCCCAGTGCCAGATATTCCCCCACGGTGCCAGGTACTTACATGCCCCAGTGCCAAATATAGTCGTCGTCCCCCATGTGCCAGGTACACATATACCCCCCCAGTGCCACATATGCCCCCAGTGCCACATATGCCCCCAGTGCCAGATATTCCCCCCCAGTGCCAGATATGCCCCCAGTGCTATATATTCCCACCCAGTGCCAAATATTCCCCCCCAGTGCCAGATATTCCCCCCCAGTGCCAGATATTCCCCCCCAGTGCCAGATATTCCCCCCCAGTGCCAGATATTCCCCCCCAGTGCCAGATATTCCCCCCCAGTGCCAGATATTCCCCCCCAGTGCCAGATATTCCCCCCGTGCCAGATATTCCCCCAGTGCCATATATGCACCCAGTGCCATATATGCCCCCAGTGCCAGATATTCCCCCCCAGTGCCATATATGCCCCAGTGCCAGATATCCCCCCCCCGTGCCATATATGCCCCCAGTGCCAGATATTTACCCCCCCCCGCCGTCGCTTTTTGGAGGGACACGGAGGGCACAGCTCGTCTCTCCTGTGTCCCTCCTGCTGCATCATCTCCGGCGGCCGCGGGTCTAATAGGGGGAAGTGCCGGTTCGTGAGCCAATTAGAGCTCACGGACGGCACTTCCCCCTATTAGACCCGCGGCCGCCGGAGATGATGCAGCAGGAGGGACACAGGGAGGCGCGCTGTGTGCCCTCCGTGTCCCTCCAACAAGCGGCGGAGGGAAGGAGACTGCAGATTGACATGCGGACGCTCGTCCGCATGTCAGTCTGCTGTAAATCAGTGGCGCCCCCGCAGCCCCTCGCCCCCAAGCCACCGCGAGGACTGCGGGGGCAGTAGTTACGCCACTGTGCTGGGGGCTGTACTGGGGAGGGTAGTGTATGGTGCTGGCTGCTCTGGGGTAGTGATAACTAGGTGCTATCGCTGCTGCTGGGGGCTGTACTGGGGAGGGTAGTGTATGGTGATGGCTGCTCTGGGGTAGTGATAACTAGGTGCTATCGCTGCTGCTGGTGGCTGTACTGGGGAGGGTAGTGTACCGTGCTGGCTGGTCTGGGGTAGTGATAACTAGTAGAGATGAGCGGGTTCGGTTTCTCTGAATCCGAACCCGCCAGAACTTCATGGTTTTTTTCACGGATCCGAGCAGACTCGGATCCTCCCGCCTTGCTCGGTTAACCCGAGCGCGCCCGAACGTCATCATGACGCTGTCGGATTCTCGCGAGACTCGGATTCTATATAAGGAGCCGCGCGTCGCCGCCATTTTCACACGTGCATTGAGATTGATAGGGAGAGGACGTGGCTGGCGTCCTCTCCATTTAGATTAGGGTTGAGAGAGAGAGAGAGAGAGATTGACCTGAGGCTGTGATACTGTAGAAGAGAGTGCAGAGTTTAGTGACTGACGACCACAGTGACCACCAGACAGAGCAGTTGTTTGTTTTATTTAATATATCCGTTCTCTGCCTGAAAAAAACGATACACACAGTGACTCAGTCACATACCATATCTGTGTGCACTGCTCAGCCCAGTGTGCTGCATCAATGTATATATATATCTGACTGTGCTCAGCTCACACAGCTTATAATTGTGGGGGAGACTGGGGAGCACTGCAGTGCCAGTTATAGGTTATAGCAGGAGCCAGGAGTACATAATATTATATTAAAATTAAACAGTGCACACTTTTGCTGCAGGAGTGCCACTGCCAGTGTGACTAGTGACCAGTGACCTGACCACCAGTATATATAATATTAGTAGTATACTATCTCTTTATCAACCAGTCTATATTAGCAGCAGACACAGTACAGTGCGGTAGTTCACGGCTGTGGCTACCTCTGTGTCGGCACTCGGCAGCCCGTCCATAATTGTATATACCACCTAACCGTGGTTTTTTTTTCTTTCTTTATACATACATACTAGTTACGAGTATACTATCTCTTTATCAACCAGTCTATATATTAGCAGCAGACACAGTACAGTGCGGTAGTTCACGGCTGTGGCTACCTCTGTGTCGGCACTCGGCAGCCCGTCCATAATTGTATATACCACCTAACCGTGGTTTTTTTTTCTTTCTTTATACATACATACTAGTTACGAGTATACTATCTCTTTATCAACCAGTCTATATATTAGCAGCAGACACAGTACAGTGCGGTAGTTCACGGCTGTGGCTACCTCTGTGTCGGCACTCGGCAGCCCGTCCATAATTGTATATACCACCTAACCGTGGTTTTTTTTTCTTTCTTTATACATACATACTAGTTACGAGTATACTATCTCTTTATCAACCAGTCTATATTAGCAGCAGACACAGTACAGTGCGGTAGTTCACGGCTGTGTCTACCTCTGTGTCGGCACTCGGCAGCCCGTCCATAATTGTATATACCACCTAACCGTGGTTTTTTTTTCTTTCTTTATACATACATACTAGTTACGAGTATACTATCTCTTTATCAACCAGTCTATATATTAGCAGCAGACACAGTACGGTGCGGTAGTTCACGGCTGTGGCTACCTCTGTGTCGGCACTCGGCAGCCCGTCCATAATTGTATATACCACCTAACCGTGGTTTTTTTTTCTTTCTTTATACATACATACTAGTTACGAGTATACTATCTCTTTATCAACCAGTCTATATTAGCAGCAGACACAGTACAGTGCGGTAGTTCACGGCTGTGTCTACCTCTGTGTCGGCACTCGGCAGCCCGTCCATAATTGTATATACCACCTAACCGTGGTTTTTTTTTCTTTCTTTATACATACATACTAGTTACGAGTATACTATCTCTTTATCAACCAGTCTATATATTAGCAGCAGACACAGTACAGTGCGGTAGTTCACGGCTGTGGCTACCTCTGTGTCGGCACTCGGCAGCCCGTCCATAATTGTATATACCACCTAACCGTGGTTTTTTTTTCTTTCTTTATACATACATACTAGTTACGAGTATACTATCTCTTTATCAACCAGTCTATATATTAGCAGCAGACACAGTACAGTGCGGTAGTTCACGGCTGTGTCTACCTCTGTGTCGGCACTCGGCAGCCCGTCCATAATTGTATATACCACCTAACCGTGGTTTTTTTTTCTTTCTTTATACATACATACTAGTTACGAGTATACTATCTCTTTATCAACCAGTCTATATTAGCAGCAGACACAGTACAGTGCGGTAGTTCACGGCTGTGGCTACCTCTGTGTCGGCACTCGGCAGCCCGTCCATAATTGTATATACCACCTAACCGTGGTTTTTTTTTCTTTCTTTATACATACATACTAGTTACGAGTATACTATCTCTTTATCAACCAGTCTATATATTAGCAGCAGACACAGTACAGTGCGGTAGTTCACGGCTGTGGCTACCTCTGTGTCGGCACTCGGCAGCCCGTCCATAATTGTATACTAGTATCCAATCCATCCATCTCCATTGTTTACCTGAGGTGCCTTTTAGTTGTGCCTATTAAAATATGGAGAACAAAAATGTTGAGGTTCCAAAATTAGGGAAAGATCAAGATCCACTTCCACCTCGTGCTGAAGCTGCTGCCACTAGTCATGGCCGAGACAATAAAATGCCAGCAACGTCGTCTGCCAAGGCCGATGCCCAATGTCATAGTACAGAGCATGTCAAATCCAAAACACCAAATATCAGTAAAAAAAGGACTCCAAAACCTAAAATAAAATTGTCGGAGGAGAAGCGTAAACTTGCCAATATGCCATTTACCACACGGAGTGGCAAGGAACGGCTGAGGCCCTGGCCTATGTTCATGGCTAGTGGTTCAGCTTCACATGAGGATGGAAGCACTCAGCCTCTCGCTAGAAAAATGAAAAGACTAAAGCTGGCAAAAGCAGTAGCACCGCAAAGAACTGTGCGTTCTTCGAAATCCCAAATCCACAAGGAGAGTCCGACTCCAATTGTGTCGGTTGCGATGCCTGACCTTCCCAACACTGGACGTGAAGAGCATGCGCCTTCCACCATTTGCACGCCCCCTGCAAGTGATGGAAGGAGCACCCGCAGTCCAGTTCCTGATAGTCAGATTGAAGATGTCAGTGTTGAAGTACACCAGGATGAGGAGGATATGGGTGTTGCTGGCGCTGGGGAGGAAATTGACCAGGAGGATTCTGATGGTGAGGTGGTTTGTTTAAGTCAGGCACCCGGGGAGACACCTGTTGTCCGTGGTAGGAATATGGCCGTTGACATGCCTGGTGAAAATACCAAAAAAATCAGCTCTTCGGTGTGGAAGTATTTCACCAGAAATGCGGACAACAGGTGTCAAGCCGTGTGTTCCCTTTGTCAAGCTGTAATAAGTAGGGGTAAGGACGTTAACCACCTCGGAACATCCTCCCTTATACGTCACCTGCAGCGCATTCATAATAAGTCAGTGACAAGTTCAAAAACTTTGGGTGACAGCGGAAGCAGTCCACTGACCAGTAAATCCCTTCCTCTTGTAACCAAGCTCATGCAAACCACCCCACCAACTCCCTCAGTGTCAATTTCCTCCTTCCCCAGGAATGCCAATAGTCCTGCAGGCAATGTCACTGGCAATTCTGACGAGTCCTCTCCTGCCTGGGATTCCTCCGATGCATCCTTGCGTGTAACGCCTACTGCTGCTGGCGCTGCTGTTGTTGCTGCTGGGAGTCGATGGTCATCCCAGAGGGGAAGTCGTAAGCCCACTTGTACTACTTCCAGTAAGCAATTGACTGTTCAACAGTCCTTTGCGAGGAAGATGAAATATCACAGCAGTCATCCTGCTGCAAAGCGGATAACTGAGGCCTTGACAACTATGTTGGTGTTAGACGTGCGTCCGGTATCCGCCGTTAGTTCACAGGGAACTAGACAATTTATTGAGGCAGTGTGCCCCCGTTACCAAATACCATCTAGGTTCCACTTCTCTAGGCAGGCGATACCGAGAATGTACACGGACGTCAGAAAAAGACTCACCAGTGTCCTAAAAAATGCAGTTGTACCCAATGTCCACTTAACCACGGACATGTGGACAAGTGGAGCAGGGCAGGGTCAGGACTATATGACTGTGACAGCCCACTGGGTAGATGTATGGACTCCCGCCGCAAGAACAGCAGCGGCGGCACCAGTAGCAGCATCTCGCAAACGCCAACTCTTTCCTAGGCAGGCTACGCTTTGTATCACCGCTTTCCAGAATACGCACACAGCTGAAAACCTCTTACGGCAACTGAGGAAGATCATCGCGGAATGGCTTACCCCAATTGGACTCTCCTGTGGATTTGTGGCATCGGACAACGCCAGCAATATTGTGTGTGCATTAAATATGGGCAAATTCCAGCACGTCCCATGTTTTGCACATACCTTGAATTTGGTGGTGCAGAATTTTAAAAAAAACGACAGGGGCGTGCAAGAGATGCTGTCGGTGGCCAGAAGAATTGCGGGACACTTTCGGCGTACAGGCACCACGTACAGAAGACTGGAGCACCACCAAAAACTACTGAACCTGCCCTGCCATCATCTGAAGCAAGAAGTGGTAACGAGGTGGAATTCAACCCTCTATATGCTTCAGAGGTTGGAGGAGCAGCAAAAGGCCATTCAAGCCTATACAATTGAGCACGATATAGTAGGTGGAATGCACCTGTCTCAAGCGCAGTGGAGAATGATTTCAACGTTGTGCAAGGTTCTGATGCCCTTTGAACTTGCCACACGTGAAGTCAGTTCAGACACTGCCAGCCTGAGTCAGGTCATTCCCCTCATCAGGCTTTTGCAGAAGAAGCTGGAGACATTGAAGGAGGAGCTAACACGGAGCGATTCCGCTAGGCATGTGGGACTTGTGGATGGAGCCCTTAATTCGCTTAACAAGGATTCACGGGTGGTCAATCTGTTGAAATCAGAGCACTACATTTTGGCCACCGTGCTCGATCCTAGATTTAAAGCCTACCTTGGATCTCTCTTTCCGGCAGACACAAGTCTGCTGGGGTTGAAAGACCTGCTGGTGACAAAATTGTCAAGTCAAGCGGAACGCGACCTGTCAACATCTCCTCCTTCACATTCTCCCGAAACTGGGGGTGCGAGGAAAAGGCTCAGAATTCCGAGCCCACCCGCTGGCGGTGATGCAGGGCAGTCTGGAGCGACTGCTGATGCTGACATCTGGTCCGGACTGAAGGACCTGACAACGATTACGGACATGTCGTCTACTGTCACTGCATATGATTCTCTCAACATTGATAGAATGGTGGAGGATTATATGAGTGACCGCATCCAAGTAGGCACGTCACACAGTCCGTACTTATACTGGCAGGAAAAAGAGGCAATTTGGAGGCCCTTGCACAAACTGGCTTTATTCTACCTAAGTTGCCCTCCCACAAGTGTGTACTCCGAAAGAGTGTTTAGTGCCGCCGCTCACCTTGTCAGCAATCGGCGTACGAGGTTACATCCAGAAAATGTGGAGAAGATGATGTTCATTAAAATGAATTATAATCAATTCCTCCGCGGAGACATTGACCAGCAGCAATTGCCTCCACAAAGTACACAGGGAGCTGAGATGGTGGATTCCAGTGGGGACGAATTGATAATCTGTGAGGAGGGGGATGTACACGGTGATATATCGGAGGGTGATGATGAGGTGGACATCTTGCCTCTGTAGAGCCAGTTTGTGCAAGGAGAGATTAATTGCTTCTTTTTTGGGGGGGGGGTCCAAACCAACCCGTCATATCAGTCACAGTCGTGTGGCAGACCCTGTCACTGAAATGATGGGTTGGTTAAAGTGTGCATGTCCTGTTTTGTTTATACAACATAAGGGTGGGAGGGCCCAAGGACAATTCCATCTTGCACCTCTTTTTTCTTTTCTTTTTCTTTGCGTCATGTGCTGTTTGGGGAGGGTTTTTTGGAAGGGCCATCCTGCGTGACACTGCAGTGCCACTCCTAGATGGGCCCGGTGTTTGTGTCGGCCACTAGGGTCGCTAGTCTTACTCACACAGTCAGCTACCTCATTGCGCCTCTTTTTTTTCTTTGCGTCATGTGCTGTTTGGGGAGGGTTTTTTGGAAGGGACATCCTGCGTGACACTGCAGTGCCACTCCTAGATGGGCCCGGTGTTTGTGTCGGCCACTAGGGTCGCTAGTCTTACTCACACAGTCAGCTACCTCATTGCGCCTCTTTTTTTCTTTGCGTCATGTGCTGTTTGGGGAGTATTTTTTTGAAGGGCCATCCTGCGTGACACTGCAGTGCCACTCCTAGATGGGCCAGGTGTTTGTGTCGGCCACTTGGGTCGCTTATCTTAGTCACACAGCGACCTCGGTGCAAATTTTAGGACTAAAAATAATATTGTGAGGTGTGAGGTGTTCAGAATAGACTGAAAATGAGTATAAATTATGGTTATTGAGGTTAATAATACTATGGGATCAAAATGACCGCAAATTCAATGATTTAAGCTGTTTTTTAGTGTTTTTTGAAAAAAACACCCGAATCCAAAACACACCCGAATCCGACAAAAAAAATTCGGTGAGGTTTTGCCAAAACGCGGTCGAACCCAAAACACGGCCGCGGAACCGAACCCAAAACCAAAACACAAAACCCGAAAAATTTCAGGCGCTCATCTCTAATAACTAGGTGCTATCGCTGCTGCTGGTGGCTGTACTGGGGAAGGTAGTGTATGGTGCTGGCTGCTCTGGGGTAGTGATAACTAGGTGCTGTCGCTGCTGCTGGTGTTTGTACTGGGGAGGGTAGTGTATGGTGCTGGCTGCTCTGGGGTAGTGATAACTAGGTGCTATCGCTGCTGCTGGTGTTTGTACTGGGGAGGGTAGTGTATGATGCTGGCTGCTCTGGGGTAGTGATAACTAGGTGCTATCACTGCTGCTGGGGGCTGTACTGGGGAGGGTAGTGTACAGTGCTGGCTGCTCTGGGGTAGTGATAACTAGGTGCTATCGCTGCTGCTGGTGTTTGTACTGGGGAGGGTAGTGTATGATGCTGGCTGCTCTGGGGTAGTGATAACTAGGTGCTATCGCTGCTGCTGGGGGCTGTACTGGGGAGGGTAGTGCATGGTGCTGGCTGCTCTGGGGTAGTGATAACTAGGTGCTATCGCTGCTGCTTTTGTTTGTACTGGGGAGGGTAGTGTATGGTGCTGGCTGCTCTGGAGTAGTGATAACTAGGTGCTATCGCTGCTGCTGGTGGCTGTACTGGGAGGGTAGTGTATGGTGCTGGCTGCTCTGGGGTAGTGATAACTACTGTAGGTGCTATCACTGCTGCTGGGGGCTGTACTGGGGAGGGTAGTGTATGGTGCTGGCTGCTCTGGGGTAGTGATAACTAGGTGCTATCGCTGCTGCTGGGGGCTGTACTGGGGAGGGTAGTGTATGGTGCTGGCTGCTCTGGGGTAGTGATAACTAGGTACTATCACTGCTGCTGGTGGCTGTACTGGGGAGGGTAGTGTATGGTGCTGGCTGCTCTGGGGTAGTGATAACTAGGTGCTATCACTGCTGCTGGTGGCTGTACTGGGGAGGGTAGTGTATGGTGCTGGCAGCTCTGGGGTAGTGATAACTAGGTGCTATCACTGCTGCTGGGGGCTGTACTGGGGAGGGTAGTGTATGGTGCTGGCTGCTCTGGGGTAGTGATAACTAGGTGCTATCACTGCTGCTGGTGGCTGTACTGGGGAGGGTAGTGTATGGTGCTGGCTGCTCTAGGGGTAGTGATAAATAGGTGCTATCACTGCTGCTGGTGGCTGTACTGGGGAGGGTAGTGTATGGTGCTGGCTGCTCTGGGGTAGTGATAACTAGGTGCTATCGCTGCTGCTGGGGGCTGTACTGGGGAGGGTAGTGTATGGTGCTGGCTGCTCTGGGGTAGTGATAACTAGGTGCTATCGCTGCTGCTGGGGCAGTGGCGTAACTAGAAATTTTTCTCCCCCAAGCCAAAAAATTCTTCGGCGCCCCCCCCCCCCCTTCATGCTCCATAATTGGGAGCAAGAAAGGGATAAATATGCGCGCGTCGAAGGCGCGCGCGCCAAAATAGGGGCGTGGTTTTGTTGGAGTGGGCGTGGTTTCGCATAAAGGGGCGTGGCATTGCAGGAAAAGACTACCTTATACCCCAGTTTTGCAACCTGCACGCCCAGACGTTAGCCACCACAGGAAAGAAAAATAATCCTGATTCATGCCCCTTACATTATTTGTCATTTTTCCTCCTTATAGTAATGCCCAGTATACATTATGCCACATACTGCAATGGCCCTTAGACATTATGCCGCACACAATAATGCACGACACAATATGCACACACTGTAATGCCTCCGACACATTATGCCACACACCGTAATGTCTGTGACACATTATGACAGGAATCGCAATGTCCGTGATACATTATGCTACACACTGCAATGCCCCTGATACATTATAGCACATACAATGTCTGTGACACATTATGACACACACCGCAATGTCCGTGATACATTATGCCACACACTGCAATGCCCGATACATTATAGCACATACAATGCCTGTGACACATTATGCCACACACTGCAATGACCTTGAGACATTATACCACAATGCCCGTGATATAGTATACCATACACCGTAATGCCTGTGACACATACCGCAATGCCCTGCCCATTATACCCTATGCCACACATCGCAATGCCCGTTATGTATTATGCCACACTGCAATGACCCTGAGACATTATACCACATACCACAATGCCCGTGATATAGTATACCACACACCGTAATGCCTGACACATTATGACACACACCGCAATGTCCGTGATACATTATGCCACACACTGCAATGACCCTGAGACATTATACCACATATCACAATGCCCGCGATATAGTATACCATACACCGTAATGCCTGTGACACATTATGACACACACCGCAATGTCCGTGATACATTATGCCACACACCGTAATGCCCATTACACATTAAGTCCTACAGTAAGGCTTCTAATTACTTTTCAATTACCTGCTCGTTGTCAGGGGTTTCATGCGCTGGGTGTCATGCTCGTTGCCAGGGGTTTCATGCTCTTGGTTCCATGCACGGTGCCAGGGGTTTTCATGCTCAGGGTGTCATGCTCGTTGCCAGGGGTTTCATGCACTGGGTGTCATGCTCGTTGCCAGGTGTTTCATGCACTGGGTGTCATGCTCGTTGCCAGGTGTTTCATGCACTGGGTGTCATGCTCGTTGCTAGGAGGTAGTCCTTGTTGCTAGGGCTGTGCTCCCAGTGCCACATATATCCCCAGTGCCAGATATTCCCCCACGGTGCCAGGTACTTACATGCCCCAGTGCCAAATATAGTCGTCGTCCCCCATGTGCCAGGTACACATATGCCCCCCCAGTGCCACATATGCCCCCAGTGCCACATATGCCCCCCCAGTGCCACATATGCCCCCAGTGCCAGATATTCCCCCCCAGTGCCAGATATTCCCCCCCAGTGCCAGATATTCCCCCCCAGTGCCAGATATTCCCCCCCAGTGCCAGATATTCCCCCCCAGTGCCCGATATTCCCCCCAGTCATATATGCCCCCAGTGCCATATATGCCCCCCGTGCCATATATGCCCCCAGTGCCAGATATCCCCCCCAGTGCCATATATGCCCCCAGTGCCAGATATTCCCCCCCAGTGCCATATATGCCCCAGTGCCAGATATCCCCCCCCCGTGCCATATATGCCCCCAGTGCCAGATATTTACCCCCCACCGCCGTCGCTTTTTGGAGGGACACGGAGGGCACAGCTCGTCTCTCCTGTGTCCCTCCTGCTGCATCATCTCCGGCGGCCGCGGGTCTAATAGGGGGAAGTGCCGGTTCGTGAGCCAATTAGAGCTCATGGACGGCACTTCCCCCTATTAGACCCGCGGCCGCCGGAGCTGATGCAGCAGGAGGGACACGGAGGCGCGCTGTGTGCCCTCCGTGTCCCTCCAACAAGCGGCGGAGGGAAGGAGACTGCAGACTGACATGCGGATGCTCGTCCGCATGTCAGTCTGCTGTAAATCAGTGGCGCCCCCGCAGCCCCTCGCCCCCAAGCCACCGCGAGGACTGCGGGGGCAGTAGTTACGCCACTGTGCTGGGGGCTGTACTGGGGAGGGTAGTGTATGGTGCTGGCTGCTCTGGGGTAGTGATAACTAGGTGCTATCGCTGCTGCTGGGGGCTGTACTGGGGAGGGTAGTGTATGGTGATGGCTGCTCTGGGGTAGTGATAACTAGGTGCTATCGCTGCTGCTGGTGACTGTACTGGGGAGGGTAGTGTACAGTGCTGGCTGCTCCGGGGTAGTGATAACTAGGTGCTATCGCTGCTGCTGGTGGCTGTACTGGGGAGGGTAGTGTATGGTGCTGGCTGCTCTGGGGTAGTGATAACTAGGTGCTATCGCTGCTGCTGGTGGCTGTACTGGGGAGGGTAGTGTATGGTGCTGGCTGCTCTGGGGTAGTGATAACTAGGTGCTATCGCTGCTGCTGGGGGCTGTACTTGGGAGGGAAGTGTATGGTGCTGGCTGCTCTGGGGTAGTGATAACTAGGTGCTATCGCTGCTGCTGGTGGCTGTACTGGGGAGGGTAGTGTACCGTGCTGGCTGCTCTGGGGTAGTGATAACTAGGTGCTATCGCTGCTGCTGGTGGCTGTACTGGGGAGGGTAGTGTATGGTGCTGGCTGCTCTGGGGTAGTGATAACTAGGTGCTGTCGCTGCTGCTGGTGTTTGTACTGGGGAGGGTAGTGTATGGTGCTGGCTGCTCTGGGGTAGTGATAACTAGGTGCTATCGCTGCTGCTGGTGTTTGTACTGGGGAGGGTAGTGTATGATGCTGGCTGCTCTGGGGTAGTGATAACTAGGTGCTATCGCTGCTGCTGGGGGCTGTACTGGGGAGGGTAGTGTATGGTGCTGGCTGCTCTGGGGTAGTGATAACTAGGTGCTATCGCTGCTGCTGGGGGCTGTACTGGGGAGGGTAGTGTATGGTGCTGGCTGCTCTGGGGTAGTGATAACTAGGTTCTATCGCTGCTGCTGGGGGCTGTACTGGGGAGGGCAGTGTATAGTGCTGGCTGCTCTGGGGTAGTGATAACTAGGTGCTATCACTGCTGCTGGGGGCTGTACTAGGGAGGGTAGTGTATGGTGCTGGCTGCTCTAGGGTAGTGATAACTAGGTGCTATCGCTGCTGCTGGTGGCTGTACTGGGGAGGGTAGTGTATGGTGCTGGCTGCTCTGGGGTAGTGATAACTAGGTGCTATCGCTGCTGCTGGTGGCTGTACTGGGAAGGGTAGTGTATGGTGCTGGCTGCTCTAGGGGTGGGTCAGTGTCCACCTACTTATCTTTCAGTTAGAGGGAAAGTTCCCCCTATACTAGAATGATTAGTTGAGAAAAATCAAACAGGTTTAAGTTTCCTGACTAGTTGGCCAGACCGTTTTCTTCCTTATTTTTTTTCACTTGGCAGCAAATGGCTGGTTATCATTTGTTCCTATGCACTGCCAGATTATCGTTTGGAATGATACTGTTCTTATGTATGGCTAGCATTAAGAACAGTAAGTAATCCTGTATCATGATCAAATGCAATCAGATCCATAAATAACAGAAAATAAGAAAGTATTACAGCAAGTAGAAAAACACTTTATGCTAGAGATGTGCACTTGAAATTTTTCGGGTTTTGTGTTTTGGTTTTGGGTTCGGTTCCGCGGCCGTGTTTTGGGTTCGACCGCGTTTTGGCAAAACCTCACCGAATTTTTTTTGTCGGATTCGGGTGTGTTTTGGATTCGGGTGTTTTTTTCAAAAAACCCTAAAAAACAGCTTAAATCATAGAATTTGGGGGTCATTTTGATCCCAAAGTATTATTAACCTCAATAACCATTATTTCCACTCATTTTCAGTCTATTCTGAATACCTCACACCTCACAATATTATTTTTAGTCCTAAAATTTGCACCGAGGTAGCTGTGTGAGTAAGATAAGCGACCCTAGTGGCCGACACAAACACCGGGCCCATCTAGGAGTGGCACTGCAGTGTCACGCAGGATGGCCCTTCAAAAAAACACTCCCCAAACAGCACATGACGCAAAGAAAAAAAGAGGCGCAATGAGGTAGCTGTGTGAGTAAGATAAGCGACCCTAGTGGCCGACACAAACACCGGGCCCATCTAGGAGTGGCACTGCAGTGTCACGCAGGATGGCCCTTCCAAAAAACACTCCCCAAACAGCACATGACGCAAAGAAAAAAAGAGGCGCAATGAGGTAGCTGTGTGAGTAAGATAAGCGACCCTAGTGGCCGACACAAACACCGGGCCCATCTAGGAGTGGCACTGCAGTGTCACGCAGGATGGCCCTTCCAAAAAACACTCCCCAAACAGCACATGACGCAAAGAAAAAAAGAGGCGCAATGAGGTAGCTGTGTGAGTAAGATAAGCGACCCTAGTGGCCGACACAAACACCGGGCCCATCTAGGAGTGGCACTGCAGTGTCACGCAGGATGGCCCTTCCAAAAAACACTCCCCAAACAGCACATGACGCAAAGAAAAATGAAAGAAAAAAGAGGTGCAAGATGGAATTGTCCTTGGGCCCTCCCACCCACCCTTATGTTGTATAAACAGGACATGCACACTTTAACCAACCCATCATTTCAGTGACAGGGTCTGCCACACGACTGTGACTGAAATGACGGGTTGGTTTGGACCCCCACCAAAAAAGAAGCAATTAATCTCTCCTTGCACAAACTGGCTCTACAGAGGCAAGATGTCCACCTCATCATCATCCTCCGATATATCACCGTGTACATCCCCCTCCTCACAGATTATCAATTCGTCCCCACTGGAATCCACCATCTCAGCTCCCTGTGTACTTTGTGGAGGCAATTGCTGCTGGTCAATGTCTCCACGGAGGAATTGATTATAATTCATTTTAATGAACATCATCTTCTCCACATTTTCTGGAAGTAACCTCGTACGCCGATTGCTGACAAGGTGAGCGGCGGCACTAAACACTCTTTCGGAGTACACACTTGTGGGAGGACAACTTAGGTAGAATAAAGCCAGTTTGTGCAAGGGCCTCCAAATTGCCTCTTTTTCCTGCCAGTATAAGTACGGACTGTGTGACGTGCCTACTTGGATGCGGTCACTCATATAATCCTCCACCATTCTTTCAATGGGGAGAGAATCATATGCAGTGACAGTAGACGACATGTCCGTAATCGTTGACAGGTCCTTCAGTCCGGACCAGATGTCAGCATCAGCAGTCGCTCCAGACTGCCCTGCATCACCGCCAGCGGGTGGGCTCGGAATTCTGAGCCTTTTCCTCGCACCCCCAGTTGCGGGAGAATGTGAAGGAGGAGATGTTGACAGGTCGCGTTCCGCTTGACTTGACAATTTTCTCACCAGCAGGTCTTTGAACCCCAGCAGACTTGTGTCTGCCGGAAAGAGAGATCCAAGGTAGGTTTTAAATCTAGGATCGAGCACGGTGGCCAAAATGTAGTGCTCTGATTTCAACAGATTGACCACCCGTGAATCCTTGTTAAGCGAATTAAGGGCTCCATCCACAAGTCCCACATGCCTAGCGGAATCGCTCCGTGTTAGCTCCTCCTTCAATGTCTCCAGCTTCTTCTGCAAAAGCCTGATGAGGGGAATGACCTGACTCAGGCTGGCAGTGTCTGAACTGACTTCACGTGTGGCAAGTTCAAAGGGCAGCAGAACCTTGCACAACGTTGAAATCATTCTCCACTGCGCTTGAGACAGGTGCATTCCACCTCCTATATTGTGCTGAATTGTATAGGCTTGAATGGCCTTTTGCTGCTCCTCCAACCTCTGAAGCATATATAGGGTTGAATTCCACCTCGTTACCACTTCTTGCTTCAGATGATGGCAGGGCAGGTTCAGGCGTTTTTGGTGTTGCTCCAGTCTTCTGTACGTGGTGCCTGTACGCCGAAAGTGTCCCGCAATTCTTCTGGCCACCGACAGCATCTCTTGCACGCCCCTGTCGTTTTTAAAAAAATTCTGCACCACCAAATTCAAGGTATGTGCAAAACATGGGACGTGCTGGAATTTGCCCAGATTTAATGCGCACACAATATTGCTGGCGTTGTCCGATGCCATAAATCCACAGGAGAGTCCAATTGGGGTAAGCCATTCCGCGATGATCTTCCTCAGTTGCCGTAAGAGGTTTTCAGCTGTGTGCGTATTCTGGAAACCGGTGATACAAAGCGTAGCCTGCCTAGGAAAGAGTTGGCGTTTGCGAGATGCTGCTACTGGTGCCGCCGCTGCTGTTCTTGCGGCGGGAGTCCATACATCTACCCAGTGGGCTGTCACAGTCATATAGTCCTGACCCTGCCCTGCTCCACTTGTCCACATGTCCGTGGTTAAGTGGACATTGGGTACAGCTGCATTTTTTAGGACACTGGTGACTCTTTTTCTGAGGTCTGTGTACATTTTCGGTATCGCCTGCCTAGAGAAATGGAACCTAGATGGTATTTGGTACCGGGGACACAGTACCTCCAACAAGTCTCTAGTTGGCTCTGCAGTAATGATGGATACCGGAACCACGTTTCTCACCACCCAGGATGCCAAGGCCTCAGTTATCCGCTTTGCAGCAGGATGACTGCTGTGATATTTCATCTTCCTCGCAAAGGACTGTTGGACAGTCAATTGCTTGGTGGAAGTAGTAAAAGTGGGCTTACGAGTACGACTTCCCCTCTGGGATGACCATCGACTCCCAGCAGCAACAACAGCAGCGCCAGCAGCAGTAGGCGTTACACGCAAGGATGCATTGGAGGAATCCCAGGCAGGAGAGGACTCGTCAGAATTGCCAATGACATGGCCTGCAGGACTATTGGCATTCCTGGGGAAGGAGGAAATTGACACTGAGGGAGTTGGTGGGGTGGTTTGCGTGAGCTTGGTTACAAGAGGAAGGGATTTACTGGTCAGTGGACTGCTTCCGCTGTCGCCCAAAGTTTTTGAACTTGTCACTGACTTATTATGAATGCGCTGCAGGTGACGTATAAGGGAGGATGTTCCGAGGTGGTTAACGTCCTTACCCCTACTTATTACAGCTTGACAAAGGCAACACACGGCTTGACAAATGTTGTCCGCATTTCTGGTGAAATACTTCCACACCGAAGAGCTGATTTTTTTGGTATTTTCACCAGGCATGTCAACGGCCATATTCCTCCCACGGACAACAGGTGTCTCCCCGGGTGCCTGACTTAAACAAACCACCTCACCATCAGAATCCTCCTTGTCAATTTCCTCCCCAGCGCCAGCAACACCCATATCCTCCTCATCCTGGTGTACTTCAACACTGACATCTTCAATCTGACTATCAGGAACTGGACTGCGGGTGCTCCTTCCAGCACTTGCAGGGGGCGTGCAAATGGTGGAAGGCGCATGCTCTTCACGTCCAGTGTTGGGAAGGTCAGGCATCGCAACCGACACAATTGGACTCTCCTTGTGGATTTGGGATTTGGAAGAACGCACAGTTCTTTGCGGTGCTTTTGCCAGCTTGAGTCTTTTCATTTTTCTAGCAAGAGGCTGAGTGCTTCCATCCTCATGTGAAGCTGAACCACTAGCCATGAACATAGGCCAGGGCCTCAGCCGTTCCTTGCCACTCCGTGTGGTAAATGGCATATTGGCAAGTTTACGCTTCTCCTCCGACAATTTTATTTTAGATTTTGGAGTCCTTTTTTTACTGATATTTGGTGTTTTGGATTTTACATGCTCTGTACTATGACATTGGGCATCGGCCTTGGCAGACGACGTTGCTGGCATTTCATCGTCTCGGCCATGACTAGTGGCAGCAGCTTCAGCACGAGGTGGAAGTGGATCTTGATCTTTCCCTAATTTTGGAACCTCAACATTTTTGTTCTCCATATTTTAATAGGCACAACTAAAAGGCACCTCAGGTAAACAATGGAGATGGATGGATACTAGTATACTTATGGATGGACGAGCGACTGCCGACACAGAGGTAGCTACAGCCGTGGACTACCGTACTGTGTCTGCTGCTAATATAGACTGGATGATAATGAGATGAAATCAATATATATATAATATCACTAGTACTGCAGCCGGACAGGTATATAATATATATTTATTATGTAATGACTGATGACGGACCTGCTGGACACTGTCAGCTCAGCAGCACCGCAGACTGCTACAGTAAGCTACTATAGTAGTATGTATAAAGAAGAAGAAAGAAAAAAAAAATGGGTAGGTGGTATACAATATTATATATATATTATATACAATTATATATATATATTAAACTGGTGGTGATTATTAAACTGGTGGTCAGGTCACTGGTCACACTATCAGCAACTTGCAAGTAGTACTCCTAAGCAGACAATCACAATATATATTATACTGGTGGTCAGTGTGGTCACAATGGCAGTGTGGCACTCTGGCAGCAAGTCCTGCTCTCAGACTCTAACTGCTCCCCACTGTCAGTGTCTCCCCCACAAGTCAGATATACATTATACAGTCACACTATCTATCTATCACTTCAGCAAGTAGTAGTACTCCTCCTAAAGTACTCTCCTCCTAATGCTCCCCAAAATTACTACTGTGTCTCTCTCTACTCTAGTCTCACTCTCTTTTCTATAAACGGAGAGGACGCCAGCCACGTCCTCTCCCTATGAATCTCAATGCACGTGTGAAAATGGTGGCGACGCGCGGCTCCTTATATAGAATCCGAGCCTCGCGAGAATCCGACAGCGGGATGATGACGTTCGGGCGCGCTCGGGTTAACCGAGCAAGGCGGGAAGATCAGAGTCGCTCGGCCCCGTGTAAAAAAAAACTGAAGTTCGGGCGGGTTCGGATTCCGAGGAACCGAACCCGCTCATCTCTACTTTATGCAGGGTTGGTGCAGTCATTTTGGGTAATACAGTCTAAGGGTTATATATTCAATCCAAGAAAGGTACAAGGAGCGGCAGTCATGTTGGGTGCACCCGGGGTAGAATCAGTCACACCTAGAAGAGATGACACAAAATGGGGTGATTGCAGTGACCTAATGCTAGGATCCCAACATAACCATCTGTTACATGTATTTTCTATCCCATCCACAAACATACCAGGTGAGGGGAAGCAGTTAGCTTTCCAACAGACGGGATCCCGGTGGTTGATATACAGATGCCGGGATCCCAGAAGTAGGAGGCAATGCCGACATTGAGATACCGATGCTGCACTGGATGCTGGTGTCACATTACTGACAGCAGGCATCCCGATTGTACTGCCACAGGAGGTTAGGTTTAGACAGAAGAAGGGGATTAGGCTGCAGGGCCAGGAAGGTTAGGGTTAGGGACCGGGGAGGGTTATGCACATATAAGGGAAGGTTAGGGTTAGGGACCGGGGCGGGGAGGGTTAGGCACATAGAAGGGGAGGTTAGGGTTAGGTATCAAGCAGGGAGGGTTAGGATTAGTTAGCAGGGAAGGGAGGGTTAGGCACAAAGCAGGGAGGGTTAGGATTAGGCAGCAGGGAAGGGAGGGTTAGGCACAAAGCAGGGAGGGTTAGGCACCACCAGGGAGGGTTAGGGTAGGGGGCAGACAAGGGATAGGGGACTTACTGGTGGGCTGTCGGGATTATGATGGATGGGATGCTGCTGTCAGTATTCTAACCACCGGCATCCCGTCCATCGCAAATCATAGTGATCCAGCCACGTTCGGCACATTGTAAAGGTTACTTTGTGGGAGGGATGAGACAGGACTTACTTCCACCTGGCAATTCACTGGGCAGAAAAGGCCATGCCTGGAATTGATGACACATAATGGAGGAGTGTAAAATGAAAACACAGCGCTGTGAGGTATCTATTTGTTATTTCAATAAACCAACTATAAACAATCTAAATATGTAAACATATATAGTGGCTATATATATATATCAGAGATGAGGTCGGGAGACTTCCGTAATTAGCACATAAATACATTTATTTCATAATACATGTTAAAAACAAAAACTAAAATCCTAATCTAATATGCATGCATAGCTTTCAAATCAAGAACAAGAGGAGATTTTCCTGATCAGCATGTGAATAAATATATTGTTAATTTATTATTGATTTAAACTCGAGGACATATACTGAAACTGGAGGGAGGCAGGTTCAGGGGAAATTTAAGGAAAAATTACTTCACAGAAAGGGTAGTGGATAAGTGGAATAGCCTCCCATCAGAGGTGGTAGAGGCTAAGTCGGTAGAGCAATTTAAACATGCTTGGGATAGGCATATGAATAATATCCTTACAAAGAATTAAGATTCAAAAAGGGAAGCGATTTCCTAAAAGTTAAAAGAAATGGGGCAGACTAGATGGGCCAAGTGGTTCTTATCGGCCGTCAAATTCTATGTTTCTATGTAAATTAACAATATATTTATTCACATGCTGATCAGGAAAATCTCCTCTTGTTCTTGATTTGAAAGCTATGCATGTATATTAGATTAGGATTTTAGTTTTTGTTTTTAACATGTATTATGAAATAAATGTATTTATGTGCTAATTACGGAAGTCTCCCGACCTCATCTCTGATATATATACAACCACTATATATGTTTACATATTTAGATCGTTTATATTTGGTTTAAAAGGAACGAAAGACTGCATAGGATAGAGTGAATATAAGCACTAGAGATGAGCGCCTGAAATTTTTCGGGTTTTGTGTTTTGGTTTTGGGTTCGGTTCCGCGGCCGTGTTTTGGGTTCGAACGCGTTTTGGCAAAACCTCACCGAATTTTTTTTGTCGGATTCGGGTGTGTTTTGGATTCGGGTGTTTTTTTCAAAAAACACTAAAAAACAGCTTAAATCATAGAATTTGGGGGTCATTTTGATCCCAAAGTATTATTAACCTCAAAAACCATAATTTACACTCATTTTCAGTCTATTCTGAATACCTCACACCTCACAATATTATTTTTAGTCCTAAAATTTGCACCGAGGTCGCTGTGTGAGTAAGATAAGCGACCCTAGTGGCCGACACAAACACCGGGCCCATCTAGGAGTGGCACTGCAGTGTCACGCAGGATGTCCCTTCCAAAAAACCCTCCCCAAACAGCACATGACGCAAAGAAAAAAAGAGGCGCAATGAGGTAGCTGTGTGAGTAAGATTAGCGACCCTAGTGGCCGACACAAACACCGGGCCCATCTAGGAGTGGCACTGCAGTGTCACGCAGGATGGCCCTTCCAAAAAACCCTCCCCAAACAGCACATGACGCAAAGAAAAAAGAGGCGCAATGAGGTAGCTGTGTGAGTAAGATTAGCGACCCTAGTGGCCGACACAAACACCGGGCCCATCTAGGAGTGGCACTGCAGTGTCACGCAGGATGTCCCTTCCAAAAAACCCTCCCCAAACAGCACATGACGCAAAGAAAAAAAGAGGCGCAATGAGGTAGCTGTGTGAGTAAGATTAGCGACCCTAGTGGCCGACACAAACACCGGGCCCATCTAGGAGTGGCACTGCAGTGTCACGCAGGATGTCCCTTCCAAAAAACCCTCCCCAAACAGCACATGACGCAAAGAAAAAAAGAGGCGCAATGAGGTAGCTGTGTGAGTAAGATTAGCGACCCTAGTGGCCGACACAAACACCGGGCCCATCTAGGAGTGGCACTGCAGTGTCACGCAGGATGTCCCTTCCAAAAAACCCTCCCCAATCAGCACATGATGCAAAGAAAAAGAAAAGAAAAAAGAGGTGCAAGATGGAATTGTCCTTGGGCCCTCCCACCCACCCTTATGTTGTATAAACAAAACAGGACATGCACACTTTAACCAACCCATCATTTCAGTGACAGGGTCTGCCACACGACTGTGACTGATATGACGGGTTGGTTTGGACCCCCCCCAAAAAAGAAGCAATTAATCTCTCCTTGCACAAACTGGCTCTACAGAGGCAAGATGTCCACCTCATCTTCACCCTCCGATATATCACCGTGTACATCCCCCTCCTCACAGATTATCAATTCGTCCCCACTGGAATCCACCATCTCAGCTCCCTGTGTACTTTGTGGAGGCAATTGCTGCTGGTCAATGTCTCCGCGGAGGAATTGATTATAATTCATTTTAATGAACATCATCTTCTCCACATTTTCTGGATGTAACCTCGTACGCCGATTGCTGACAAGGTGAGCGGCGGCACTAAACACTCTTTCGGAGTACACACTTGTGGGAGGGCAACTTAGGTAGAATAAAGCCAGTTTGTGCAAGGGCCTCCAAATTGCCTCTTTTTCCTGCCAGTATAAGTACGGACTGTGTGACGTGCCTACTTGGATGCGGTCACTCATATAATCCTCCACCATTCTATCAATGTTGAGAGAATCATATGCAGTGACAGTAGACGACATGTCCGTAATCGTTGTCAGGTCCTTCAGTCCGGACCAGATGTCAGCATCAGCAGTCGCTCCAGACTGCCCTGCATCACCGCCAGCGGGTGGGCTCGGAATTCTGAGCCTTTTCCTCGCACCCCCAGTTGCGGGAGAATGTGAAGGAGGAGATGTTGACAGGTCGCGTTCCGCTTGACTTGACAATTTTGTCACCAGCAGGTCTTTCAACCCCAGCAGACCTGTGTCTGCCGGAAAGAGAGATCCAAGGTAGGCTTTAAATCTAGGATCGAGCACGGTGGCCAAAATGTAGTGCTCTGATTTCAACAGATTGACCACCCGTGAATCCTTGTTAAGCGAATTAAGGGCTGCATCCACAAGTCCCACATGCCTAGCGGAATCGCTCCCTTTTAGCTCCTTCTTCAATGCCTCCAGCTTCTTCTGCAAAAGCCTGATGAGGGGAATGACCTGACTCAGGCTGGCAGTGTCTGAACTGACTTCACGTGTGGCAAGTTCAAAGGGCATCAGAACCTTGCACAACGTTGAAATCATTCTCCACTGCACTTGAGACAGGTGCATTCCACCTCCTATATCGTGCTCAATTGTATAGGCTTGAATGGCCTTTTGCTGCTCCTCCAACCTCTGAAGCATATAGAGGGTTGAATTCCACCTCGTTACCACTTCTTGCTTCAGATGATGGCAGGGCAGGTTCAGTAGTTTTTGGTGGTGCTCCAGTCTTCTGTACGTGGTGCCTGTACGCCGAAAGTGTCCCGCAATTTTTCTGGCCACCGACAGCATCTCTTGCACGCCCCTGTCGTTTTTTAAAAAATTCTGCACCACCAAATTCAAGGTATGTGCAAAACATGGGACGTGCTGGAATTTGCCCATATTTAATGCACACACAATATTGCTGGCGTTGTCCGATGCCACAAATCCACAGGAGAGTCCAATTGGGGTAAGCCATTCCGCGATGATCTTCCTCAGTTGCCGTAAGAGGTTTTCAGCTGTGTGCGTATTCTGGAAAGCGGTGATACAAAGCGTAGCCTGCCTAGGAAAGAGTTGGCGTTTGCGAGATGCTGCTACTGGTGCCGCCGCTGCTGTTCTTGCGGCGGGAGTCCATACATCTACCCAGTGGGCTGTCACAGTCATATAGTCCTGACCCTGCCCTGCTCCACTTGTCCACATGTCCGTGGTTAAGTGGACATTGGGTACAACTGCATTTTTTAGGACACTGGTGAGTCTTTTTCTGACGTCCGTGTACATTCTCGGTATCGCCTGCCTAGAGAAGTGGAACCTAGATGGTATTTGGTAACGGGGGCACACTGCCTCAATAAATTGTCTAGTTCCCTGTGAACTAACGGCGGATACCGGACGCACGTCTAACACCAACATAGTTGTCAAGGACTCAGTTATCCGCTTTGCAGTAGGATGACTGCTGTGATATTTCATCTTCCTCGCAAAGGACTGTTGAACAGTCAATTGCTTACTGGAAGTAGTACAAGTGGGCTTACGACTTCCCCTCTGGGATGACCATCGACTCCCAGCGGCAACAACAGCAGCGCCAGCAGCAGTAGGCGTTACACGCAAGGATGCATCGGAGGAATCCCAGGCAGGAGAGGACTCGTCAGAATTGCCAGTGACATGGCCTGCAGGACTATTGGCATTCCTGGGGAAGGAGGAAATTGACACTGAGGGAGTTGGTGGGGTGGTTTGCGTGAGCTTGGTTACAAGAGGAAGGGATTTACTGGTCAGTGGACTGCTTCCGCTGTCACCCAAAGTTTTTGAACTTGTCACTGACTTATTATGAATGCGCTGCAGGTGACGTATAAGGGAGGATGTTCCGAGGTGGTTAACGTCCTTACCCCTACTTATTACAGCTTGACAAAGGGAACACACGGCTTGACACCTGTTGTCCGCATTTCTGGTGAAATACCTCCACACCGAAGAGCTGATTTTTTTGGTATTTTCACCTGGCATGTCAACGGCCATATTCCTCCCACGGACAACAGGTGTCTCCCCGGGTGCCTGACTTAAACAAACCACCTCACCATCAGAATCCTCCTGGTCAATTTCCTCCCCAGCGCCAGCAACACCCATATCCTCCTCATCCTGGTGTACTTCAACACTGACATCTTCAATCTGACTATCAGGAACTGGACTGCGGGTGCTCCTTCCAGCACTTGCAGGGGGCGTGCAAATGGTGGAAGGCGCATGCTCTTCACGTCCAGTGTTGGGAAGGTCAGGCATCGCAACCGACACAATTGGACTCTCCTTGTGGATTTGGGATTTCAAAGAACGCACAGTTCTTTGCGGTGCTTTTGCCAGCTTGAGTCTTTTCAGTTTTCTAGCGAGAGGCTGAGTGCTTCCATCCTCATGTGAAGCTGAACCACTAGCCATGAACATAGGCCAGGGCCTCAGCCGTTCCTTGCCACTCCGTGTGGTAAATGGCATATTGGCAAGTTTATGCTTCTCCTCCGACAATTTTATTTTAGGTTTTGGAGTCCTTTTTTTACTGATATTTGGTGTTTTGGTTTTGACATGCTCTGTACTATGCCATTGGGCATCGGCCTTGGCAGACGACGTTGCTGGCATTTCATCGTCTCGGCCATGACTAGTGGCAGCAGCTTCAGCACGAGGTGGAAGTGGATCTTGATCTTTCCCTAATTTTGGAACCTCAACATTTTTGTTCTCCATATTTTAATAGGCACAACTAAAAGGCACCTCAGGTAAACAATGGAGATGGATGGATTGGATACTAGTATACAATTATGGACGGGCTGCCGAGTGCCGACACAGAGGTAGCCACAGCCGTGAACTACCGCACTGTACTGTGTCTGCTGCTAATATATAGACTGGTTGATAAAGAGATAGTATACTCGTAACTAGTATGTATGTATAAAGAAAGAAAAAAAAAACACGGTTAGGTGGTATATACAATTATGGACGGGCTGCCGAGTGCCGACACAGAGGTAGCCACAGCCGTGAACTACCGCACTGTACTGTGTCTGCTGCTAATATAGACTGGTTGATAAAGAGATAGTATACTCGTAACTAGTATGTATGTATAAAGAAAGAAAAAAAAACCACGGTTAGGTGGTATATACAATTATGGACGGGCTGCCGAGTGCCGACACAGAGGTAGCCACAGCCGTGAACTACCGCACTGTACTGTGTCTGCTGCTAATATATAGACTGGTTGATAAAGAGATAGTATACTCGTAACTAGTATGTATGTATAAAGAAAGAAAAAAAAAACACGGTTAGGTGGTATATACAATTATGGACGGGCTGCCGAGTGCCGACACAGAGGTAGCCACAGCCGTGAACTACCGCACTGTACTGTGTCTGCTGCTAATATAGACTGGTTGATAAAGAGATAGTATACTCGTAACTAGTATGTATGTATAAAGAAAGAAAAAAAAACCACGGTTAGGTGGTATATACAATTATGGACGGGCTGCCGAGTGCCGACACAGAGGTAGCCACAGCCGTGAACTACCGCACTGTACTGTGTCTGCTGCTAATATAGACTGGTTGATAAAGAGATAGTATACTACTAATATTATATATACTGGTGGTCAGGTCACTGGTCACTAGTCACACTGGCAGTGGCACTCCTGCAGCAAAAGTGTGCACTGTTTTAATATAATATTATGTACTCCTGGCTCCTGCTATAACCTATAACTGGCACTGCAGTAGTGCTCCCCAGTCTCCCCCACAATTATAAGCTGTGTGAGCTGAGCAGTCAGACAGATATATAATATATATAGATGATGCAGCACACTGGCCTGAGCCTGAGCAGTGCACACAGATATGGTATGTGACTGACTGAGTCACTGTGTGTATCGCTTTTTTCAGGCAGAGAACGGATATATTAAATAAACTGCACTGTGTGTCTGGTGGTCACTCACTATATAATATATTATGTACTCCTGGCTCCTGCTATAACCTATAACTGGCACTGCAGTAGTGCTCCCCAGTCTCCCCCACAATTATAAGCTGTGTGAGCTGAGCAGTCAGACAGATAATCAGATATATATAATATTATATATAGATAATAGATGATGCAGCACACTGGCCTGAGCCTGAGCAGTGCACACAGATATGGTATGTGACTGAGTCACTGTGTGCTGTGTATCGCTTTTTTCAGGCAGAGAACGGATTATAAATAAAACTGGTGGTCACTATCAGCAAAACTCTGCACTGTACTGAGTACTCCTAATGCTCCCCAAAATTAGTAAATCAAGTGTCTCTCTAATCTATTCTAAACGGAGAGGACGCCAGCCACGTCCTCTCCCTATCAATCTCAATGCACGTGTGAAAATGGCGGCGACGCGCGGCTCCTTATATAGAATCCGAGTCTCGCGATAGAATCCGAGCCTCGCGAGAATCCGACAGCGTCATGATGACGTTCGGGCGCGCTCGGGTTAACCGAGCAAGGCGGGAAGATCCGAGTCGCTCGGACCCGTGAAAAAAAACATGAAGTTCGTGCGGGTTCGGATTCAGAGAAACCGAACCCGCTCATCTCTAATAAGCACCCTGTTTGTTTATGTAACTAAGCTAGATAGATCTGGTTTTTGTGTTGATATTAGTTGATAGGTCATTGAAGTTTGTCAATCAAATAAGTTATCCAATGAGAAGGGTTTAGGTAGGCGGGTTCTATTAGTTTATTTAAGTGAGGGCTGAGGTAATCTGATTCCTCTTGCCATTTTGTGATCCCTGGACTGGTAATGTAACTGGTATCACTCTGCAGGGTTATCAATATTATTTAGGTTGTTATTATAGCTTAGGTTGTTATTATAGCTTAGGTTTTTGTTATTCATCTTTAAATTAGTTATTATTGTGGTTTAGCTAGTTTTTATTTAGTTAATTTCATAAGTGTTTAATTTAGTCAAGGCTGTTAATTTTCTTGTCCTGTACTGAGGTAACTTTGTTAGCTTCTATTTACTTAGTATACCTCGCCCCGCCGCAGTGCGCCCCCTCCTGGCTGGCTGGTTGATGCATCTAAGCCTCTCACTGCAGCCGCTGCCTCTCCGGCGCTGAGAGGAGCACGGCATTACGCTGTGAGGGGAGCCAGGCGGGCAGTCCCCAGCGCCCGCGCTGCTCGGCCAGAGGCAGCGGTGAGCGCTCACCCGCCTCTCTCTCCTTCTGTGCTGCGGGCCTGGCTGTCAGGCATGACGGCCAGCCCCACGAGCACACACCCCAGCCTCCATTAATAGCAAGCAGCGGGTTGGGTGCATCGGCCCTTGCTGCTAAAAGCCCCGCCCCCGTCGCCATGTCAAATAACATGGCGGCCATTAGCCCTCCTCCCACAGCTTCAGGAGCTGGGGGGGGGGGGGGAGCACGGCTGCAGGGGGCATCATTATTTATCCAGCAGGGCTCCAGGGGAGAGGCAGTATATTAGCCTCTCCCATATCAGGAGCCCAGAATGTTAGGCAGGAAAATATAACAAGGGAGAATTTCAATTCTCCAGGGCCTGCAGTGGCAGGCTCAGAGTTGGCAAGGGGATTGCTTAGAATCCCCCCCCCCTCCCCCTCCTTCCTCTCAATTACAAATGCAGGCGGGTGGGGGTTTTTCAGCCCCCGCAGGTTTCATGGTCCCCATATTTCAGCCAAGGGGCTCCACAGAATATAATGCATCGGCATGTGGCAGGGCAGCAGCATTTGTTTAATACTCAAATGCCTCATTTAAGTCAGTTTTACCAACCCTGTGCCGTACTTCAAGTTGTGCAATTCCCCCCCCCCCCTTCCCCCCCCCGGCAGGCAGGCAGGCAATCAATATGCACATTGGTTGCAGCCTGCACCTAATCAATTCATGAGCGCTCATCAGATAGGTTTGCCGACCCTGCCCCAAATTCCTCCACCGGCCGGACCCCCATCACCACGGCAGTTGGAGGTGAATATTGCACGTGCGCAATCTCAAGTACGAGCGGCGTCGGTAGTGACCGGCTGGTCAGAAGGGGCCGGTCAAGCAGGAAGTAATGCTGTTTTATTGAGTCCGCAGGTTTTAGCATCTCATACAGCTTCATTGCACACATCAGCAGCAGGCAAGATTCCACTGGACGCAGGAGACGCGGACGCGGGTCCTTCTACTTCTGGAACTGGTGAGAAAAATTCAAAAGTTCAGCTTAGCGCGAAAATGTTTTTTGTTTTTTTTCCTCATTCCGACGAATCATCTGATACGTCTAGTTCACTGGAGAATCCGCGCAAATTTACGCTGACATTCATTCAGCACCTTAGAGGGAAGCGTAAAAGTTCAAAGGGAGGGTGTAGCGTAGCGAGCAGCTCGGCTCCTGATGCAACAGGTGATAGCGTACATTGAGCGAATATGGCAATTCTAAGAGGAGTTAGGTCTAAGGTTAGGGAAAGAATAAAGAAAGGCCGATTTTGTAGATATGTTTGCGATTACGCATGACGCTAAAAGAGCGTTGGGCACAGCAAAGGCTGGGGGGGCGGCTGCTGAAGAAGCTAGAATGAATTATCCTAACTGGCTTGCAGGGATTTATATATTTGGGCTTGCTATATGGAGTCTCGTCCATCAGAAATCATAAATATTCTGAAGTATTTTCACCTGGTACATAATATGTATCTTATGGCGAGGCAAAATGTTTGGAGGCAGTATGATGAGTTATTTAGGAAAAAGCAGGATGGCCAAAAGATTTTAAGTTTGGGGTTTAAGGATGTGGAGGTATGGTTAGAAGTGACTCAAAGCAATAGGCTTCCTATGGAACAGATGGGTAGAAGGCAGCCCTTTCAGGTCAGACCAGGTTTTAACACGGCAGGAGGAGGAAAATGTTACGCGTTTAATAACGCACAATGTAATAGGGGAAAATTGTGTCGATATAGGCACGTCTGTATGCTGTGTGGAGGAAATCACCCAGCAAAGGACTGCAACAGACCCGCAGTTCAGTGAATTTAGAACTTTTAGAACGATGGTTAGGCTGCTATCCTCTTAGGGAGGTGGCAGCATTTTTATTGCAAGGTTTTAAATTCAGTTTCAATCTACCTGTAGTTAGGCCGGTTATAGTTTTGGCCAGAGAAACCTAAAGTCAGCTACAGATTTTCCAGGGATAGTAAGAATGAAGATTGCAGCTGAAGTTGTTTTAGGGCGTATGTGTGGCCCTTTTGAAAGTCCACCTCTAGCTGAATTTTGCGTTTCTCCATTGGGGGTAGTTCCAAAGAAAGAGCCAGGAAGATGTAGGATAATTGAGTACCTTTCCTACCCGGAAGGGGGCTCAATAAACGAGGCTCTTGACCCCTCTTTGTATAGCGTAAAATATCAGTCTTTTTGAAGAAGCTGTGGCTATGGTTAAAGGTTTTAGTTCGGGAGCGTTGTTAGCAAAAGTGGGTATAGAATCAGCCTTTAGACTGTTACCGCTGCACCCTGATTCGTTGAAGTTTATGGGTTTCAAGATGGATGGTCAATTTTATGTAGATAGGTGTTGCCTATGGGCTGTTCAGTTTCGTGTTTTATATTTTGAAGGTTTTAGTTCATTTCTACAGTGGTGTGTGCGGGCAGGCACCGGTCAGTTGGGAGTCACCCATTATTTGGATGGCTTCTTGTTGGCAGGTCCTGCGGGTAGCTCAGTGCGCCAGGAATTATTATTTTTTTTAGTTCAAGCGCTTTTTTCGGTTATGGGTGTACCGATAGCTAAAGATAAAACATAGGGGCCTGTGACCCGTTTATCTTATCTGGGCATAGAAATTGATACTGAGGCAGGCCTTTGTAGATTGCCAGCGGAGAAAGTGAATAATTTAAGGATCTTGTTAGAAAATTTTATTGCAGTAACATTTTTGAGTGAGTTCAATGGTGTACGCATTTGGTTGCATGAAGAAATGAGTAATCGTGAGCTGCAGTTTTTCACAGATGCATCAGAGTCGTTAGGTTTCGGTGCTTATTTTGAAGGGGAATGGTGCGCCGAAGTTTGGCCTGAGGAATGGCGCACAAGGAAGTTTACTGACCGTATGCTTTTGCTTGAGCTTTTTCCAATAATTGTCGCAATTGAGATATGGGGTTTTAGGCTTAGGAATCAGAGGATTTTATTCTGGTGTGATAATTTAAGGGTGGTTCAAGCGATTAATATTCAAAAATCTTCGTGTTCACACGCTTTGAGGTTGCTACGGCATTTGACCGTTAGGTTTTTACAGTTGAATATAGATTTGAATGCTAGGCATGTCCCTGGGGTTGAGAACGGGATAGCGGATGCTTTATCTCGTTTTCAATGGGATAGATTTAGAGCATTAGCCCCAGCAGCAAAAATGGAAGGTTTATCATGTCCCGAATTTGTATGGCAGATCATCAAACCGGCATGAAAGCTTTAGCATTGAAGGCGTTGGCCCCGGGAACTTTGAGATCGTATTCTGCAGCTTGGGAGGATTGGCAGGCGTATTTGAATTCTGGAGGTAGGGGTAAGAGTATCCACGATGCTATATTAGAATTTGTATGGTTATGGCATGAGAGGGGTCGTTATAAAGCAGCTATGTTGGGTGCTTTAGCAGGAATTTCATATTTTTTGCGTTTGGAAGGGTTGTCAGACCCAACTAAATCTTTTATTTTATCAAAGGCTTTGAGGGGTTGGGCTAAGGAGCAAGCAGGTGTAAGTGGCGCATGTAGACCAATCGACATTGAGTTATTGAAAGAGTTAATTATCGCGGTTTCTGGTATTGCATTAGGGGAATTTGTGGTCGCCCTTTTTTAGTTTAGCATTTGCTATAGCTTTTTTGCGGGGCTGTTAGAGTAGGTGAGATAGCGGCAAAAAGCAAAAGTTCAGTGGATTCAGGCATGTTGTTAAATAATGTAATGTTGAAGGATAATAAGCTGCTTATTAAAATACACCATTCCAAAACGGATCAACTAGGGAGAGGTAAATGGATTTATTTTCCTATGCATAAGGAGCCGAGCATTTGCCCAGTAAGATTAGCACAGGCTTATGGTCAGTTTCGTCCAAAAGGGGGGGAGCAATGGTTGGGTCATAAGGATCTTAATCCTTTATCCAAATTTCAATGCACAAGTGTCTTCAATATGTGTTTGATAGCGTTGGACCTTCCGCTGGAGAGTTATGGGTCCCATTCTTTTAGGATAGGTGCAGCAACTTGCGCAGCATCGACAGGTTCTTCCAGCGAGGATATTAAAAGGTTAGGGCGCTGGAAGTCGGGTGTTTATAAGGGATATATTAGGAGTGATAAGTTGCATTAGTGGTAGGCGTCCTGCGAGTTTGTTGTTTCGGAATCCCAGGGCCATAAGCCACCCGCCGTTAAAGGGGGATTGGAGTGCTTTTCACCTTTTTCCTCACAACATTTTTGAGGTTTGGTGTTGTTCACCTCCATCTGGGTCGCCTAAACAACTAAGTTTTTATCCTTCCCTGTTTCTCTTTAGCAGTTTCGTTAAAGATTATAGTAATATTGAATAAAATGTTCTTTGTTTTGTTGTTTTTTCTACAGGTTTTTGTTTGACATTATCAAGCCGGGTGTGGATTGTGTGTTACTCATATATTTATTGGGCCAGTAGGCACAGGATGTACAAGTTGTTCCCTTTTGAAGTGAGGTGGATAGGTTTAAGGGGAATGAGATGGAACAACCTATTAAGTGTGCTCTGGAACTTCGAAGAAAAATGGGATGCCCCTGATTGTTTGGTGATACATTTAGGTGGCAATGATCTGGGTACATTTAAAGGTATAGAACTTATTAACGCCATAAAAAAGGATTTTCAGATAATCACAGAGCATTGGCCTTTGATTAAGGTGGTATGGTCAGAAGTGGTACCGTGTAGATTTTGGAGGGGCACCCAAGGGGGAGCGGCTTTAGATAAAGTAAGAAGGAAACTCAGTGCCCAACCTCCAGATATGTCATTAGTTTAGGTGGAAAAGTTGTTAAACACCCAGATTTGCATTACGAGCAGGAATATTTATATAGGTTGGATGGAGTGCATTTATCTGAGAGTGGTTTGGAGTTATTTGTCACAGCCTTATTGAGGTGTTGAAAGGAGGTTTGAGGTTTTAAGTTGTGGTGGCGGTTTTCGTAGTCTAGAGCCTCCGAATTTGGCGGAAAGCAGTGCTATTCGGCGGCTTAATTTAGCGCAGCAGAGCTTGGCTAGCATTTCCCCTTTGAGAAAAGGCGAGTCGGTCACTACCTCAGGGGAGGACCAGGTCACCATCTTATGGAGGGACCAGCACTGTGCTAATTAAGGGGAGATGGTTCTACCCAGGACGGATTGCGCAAGGGGCAGAAACTCCGCCCCATTTGTTTAAAAATTAAAGTTTTAAGCCATGGCCGAGTTGACACTGCTTTTTCGCCACCGGTGAATAATATTTTCAATTCTGATTAGAATTTAATAAATCTGGCTGTGACCTCCATTTTTTCCAATTTATACAGTTGTCTGTGTCATTATTTCTAGGTTTATTGGTTCTAGTTTGTGTGATAAATAAAACATATGGGTGACTTATTGAAATAACAAATAGAATAGATACCTCACAGCGCGGTGTTTTCATTTTACACTTTACCTATACATGCTGAAGACTCTAACCAAGTCTTGAAACACACGCTGCAGTGTATTGTATCTTTTTTGTATTATTCTATAATTAATTTTAAAATTAACGCCAGGAGGGTGGAATTGGCATACCACCAGAGAACTAGTTCTCTATAAACTTTTTTCTACATAATGGAGGAGATAAAATGCTTGGCATGATCCTTGCAAGTTCATCCAAACCATACATTTTTTATTCTACACAGAGCACCAGATGAGGAAGCCATGTTGTTTACACTATGTTACATAGAAACATAGAATTTGACGGCAGATAAGAACCACTTGGCCCATCTAGTCTGCCCCCTTTTTTTATCCTTTAGGAAATCGCTTCCCTTTTTGAATCTTAATTCTTTGTAAGGATATTCATATGCCTATCCCAAGCATGTTTAAATTGCTCTACCGTCTTAGCCTCTACCACCTCTGATGGGAGGCTATTCCACTTATCCACTACCCTTTCTGTGAAGTCATTTTTCCTTAAATTTCCCCTGAACCTGCCTCCCTCCAGTTTCAGTATATGTCCTCGAGTTCTAATACTTCTCTTCCTTTGAAGAATGTTTCCCTCCTGAACTTTGTTAAGAACCTTGGTATATTTGAAAGTTTCAATCATGTCCCCCCTTTCCCTTCTCGCCTCCAAACTATACATGTTAAGATCTTTTAGCCTTTCTGGGTAAGTTTTGTGATGTAGGCCAAGCACCATTTTAGTTGCCCTTCTTTGTACACTCTCTAATGTATTTATATCCTTCTGGAGATATGGCCTCCGGAACTGGACAGAGTATTCAAGATGGGGCCGTACCAATGACCTATACAGTGGCATTATTACTTCTTTTTTCCTGCTACTGATTCCTCTCCCTATGCAACCAAGCATCTGACTTACTTTTCTCATTGCTTTGTTGCATTGCTTTCCTGCCTTTAAGTCACTTGAAATAGTGACTCCTAAATCCCTTTCCTCCTCAGTAGTTTCCATTATAGTACCCTTGATGCTATATTTAGCCTTTGGGTATTTGAGACCCAAGTGCATGATTTGGAATTGTTTAGCATTAAACTGTAGTTGCCACATTCTTGACCATTTCTCAAGCCTACCTAGGTCATCAATCATTTGTTTTACCCCTCCTGGCATGTCTTCCCTGTTGCATATCTTTGTATCATCTGCAAAAAGGCATACTTTCCCTTTAATACCATTTGCAATGTAACCAACAAAGTTATTAAAGAGAACTGGTCCAAGTACAGATCCTTAGGGTACTCCACTGGTAACATTTCCCTCCATAGATTGCACTCCATTTACTACAACTGTCTGTCTGTTTCCTATCCTGCAACCAGGTTTTTAACCATTTAACTGTTTTATAATCCACCCCTATGCTTTCAAGTTTATTTAGTAGTCTGCTATGTGAGACAGTGTCAAATGCCTTACTAAAGTCTAGATATGCTACATCTACAGCTACCCCTTGATCTATTATTTTCGTCACAGAGTCAAAAAAGTCAATAAGATTTGTTTGGCATGATCTTCCACCAGTAAATCCATGCTGTTTTGCATCCTGTAAGTTGTTTGATTTAAGATATTCCACAACTCTTTCTTTTAATAGTTTTTCCATTATTTTCCCTACTACTGATGTAAGGCTTCCTGGTCTGTAGTTACTTGTTTCTACCTTGCTACCACTTTTGTGCTACATTGCTCTTTTCCAGTCCTCTAGAATGGCACCTGCATTTAGTGACTGGTTAAATAATTCTGTTAAAGGTATCACCAGCATATCTTTTAGCTCTTTTACTATCCTTGGGTGTATCCCATCTGGCCCCATTGATTTATCCACTTTTTTAGTTTTGAAAGTTCTGTTAGGACCTTCTCCTCTGTAAATGTACTTTCATCTACCTTACTTTTATGAATGTCCTTGCAACTTAACTGTGGCCCCTTCCCTTCTCCTTCTGTAGTAAATACTGAACAAAAATGCTCACTCTCTGTCTTAAGTCTTATTATTCCTCCATTTGATTTTCTCCTTTCACTTATATACTTAAAAAAAAAGTTTTGCCCCCTTTATCTACTGACTGGGCCATTTTCTCCTCAGCTTCTGCCTTTGCACGTCTGATCACTTTCTTAGCATCCTTCCGTCTATCAAGATACACCTCTTTGTCGTTATTCTTTTGAGTCTTTGTATTTCCTAAAAGCCATTTTTTTTGCATTCTCACTAGTTGATACTACTTTTGTGAACCACATTGGCTTCCTTTTCCTGGTGCTTTTCCTAACCCTTTTGATACAAAGGTCTGTTGCCCTTAGTATTGCACTTTTTAGTTTTTCCCATCTCTCCTGCACTCCTTCCAAGTTCCTCCAGTCTGCCAATGAATCACTTAACCATCTCCTCATTTCTAAAATTCAACACCTTGGTTTTTGTGTGACAGGAGTTGGATCCTGTCTTTATACTATACCATACTGCTTGATGATCACCGGATCCCAGGTGCTCACCCACATATATGTCTGATATCCTGTCACCATATGTAAGAATTAAATCTAATATTAAGTCTTTGCGAGTGGGCTCCCTCACCAATTGCTTGAGAGAAGCTTCCTGTAAGGAATTTAGAAACTTGCCACTTGTAGCTGAACTTGCAAAAGACCTCTCCCATAAACATCAGGTAAATTAAAGTCTCCCATGATTATAACTTCTCCCTTTAGAGCCATTTTAGTGCTGTCCAACAATAGGTTCCTGTCCAAATCCTGCCCCTAGCCTAGTGGTCTATAGATCACCCCAATGCGAATAATGTTCTTCTCTCCAGTTTCTATGGGGACCCAAAGGGCCTCAAATTTGTATTCAATTTTTTGTATTAAAGTAGCATATATGCTTTTTTTCCACATACATTGCTACCCCTCCTGCTATTCTTCTCATTTTATCCTTCCTAAATAAATTGTATCCTGGTATAGCTATGTCAAAGTCATGATTCTCATTGCACCATGACTCTGTAATTGCCACAGTATCCAGGTTATCCTTTGTCATTATCACAATTAACTCTGGAATTTAGTCTCCTAAGCTCCTAGCATTTGCACACATAGCTTTAAGAATTTTGTCTGTGCATCTGTTATTAGTAGCCATGTCCAGACAGCAGGGCCAGTGCAAGGTCTCTCTGCACCCTAGGCAAAGCTTCAGCATCGCACCCCCTAACCTGCAAAAAAAAAAAAAAAAAACACCACCACCTCTAGGAGGGTAGATGCAGGTTGCGACTAGGTGGGCTGGGTGAATTGCATCATTATACATATACAGAGGAAAGGGACAACACTCAAGGACTTTTAAGGTGAAAATATTTTGTAATCAAAGTCACAACATTTTGTGACTTTGTTCGCATGTATACTTTCACTTTCAAATCCTTGAATGGCGACCATTTTTTCTGCCTATGTATACAAACTATCCGGCATGTTAAGGATTGTACAATACACTGATGCCAATTTCACATTTTCACTAAATGCCGAGATATGCATCCGTATATGTGGTCTGGTGGGGATATTTAATTATATGTGTATACATACACACACATACACACAGATACATATAGTTGTTTGCTCCTTATTGTGTTCCATTCCCCATATGTAAGTTCATTACTGATCCCCCTACCTCCACATGTACTGCATTGTGCCCCAGTGCCTGTGTTTTCCCTATTATGCTGTTTACAGGTGCAAACCACCCATCAGGCTGTAAGATCTGCACTGTCTGTGGTCCCGCAGAACCCCCATGGGTTACTTACCTAAAAGTTGTTTCCTTGTTTTCCCTGATAATTGGTTCCTCTTACAGGCGGCAGCAGCATTACAGCAATGCTGCTGGGAGCTGACATGTAGTCAATTGCTGCTTGCTGATGGAGAGCCGGGATCTAGGGGCCTGGAGGAGGTAGGTACATCAGGGCTATGAGAAGCGGCCGTAGAGGGGCCCCCCCCGGATCCACAGTTAAATCCTCCCCTATGTGCCTTCACATGACTTTGTTACACATGTCAGCACAGAGGAAACGCTGAGACATTATGTGGTACAGCCTGATAGTGGTGGCTGTACCTGACTAGACCCACAGCAGTGGCCAGCGCAGTGTAAAAGGAGGAGGTCACTTTCATATCATTCAGTTTTTTGTTAGATGAATTCAGTGGCGCCCTCCAATGGAAGGCGGCCCTAGGCAGCAGCCTAAATCTGCCTAATGGTAGAGCCGGCCCTGCCAGACAGTATAAAATAAATGACAAGTTTAAAGTTGAAATTACCTGTTTGGTGATGTTGCTCAGTGTTTGGTATTTGTTTTCTTTTACTAATCAGGAATCAGACTCTATCATATACACCATGACTACACCTCACTAAATGTAAAGATATAGTACACCTGACCATAAATGGCCAAACGATCAAAGGAGGTAAACACCAGACAGCATGCAATAATATACTATGGGGGTCATTCCGAGTTGTTCGCTCGCAAGCGGATTTTAGCAGATTTGCTCATGCTAAGCCGCCGCCTACTGGGAGTGAATCTTAGCATCTTAAAATTGCGAACGATGTATTCGCAATATTGCGATTACACACCTCGTAGCAGTTTCTGAGTAGCTCCAGACTTACTCGGCATCTGCAATCATTTCAGTGCTTGTCGTTCCTGGTTTGACGTCACAAACACACCCAGCGTTCGCCCAGACACTCCCCCGTTTCTCCGGCCACTCCTGAGTTTTTTCCGGAAACGGTAGCGTTTTTTCCCACACGCCCATAAAACGGCCTGTTTCCGCCCAGTAACACCCATTTCCTGTCAATCACATTACGATCGCCAGAACGATGAAAATGCCGTGAGTAAAATTCCTAAGTGCATAGCAAATTTACTTGGCGCAGTTGCAGTGCGGACATTGCGCATGCGCATTAAGCGGAAAATCGCTGCGATGCGAAGATTTTTACCGAGCGAACAACTCGGAATGACCCCCTATGTTTCACTGAGCAACTTCCCCACACATGCAATGCCAATTACAAGCAAAGCATTACATCAAAAAACATACATGAGTTGCAAGCAAATCATGATATAACAACTGTTCTTAGACTGCATGAGGATGTGAGAAACATATGTACATATGTTTAAATGGACTGATGAGTTTGCATGAGGTTGAAAGGCCTGTTGGTTGCAGTGTTCAAATAAGAAATACATGGAACTGGTAAATATAAGGATAAAGTGAAAAGTGGACTAATGGGATAATCACTGCATAAAATTTCCATGGGTCGATCATCCTGCCCTTGACAGTACCAGGTGAGGCGGTTACAGTGGGCAGGGTGAGTGATTTATAAAGGAGTAACATATAGTGCAGAATTCCAGAGAAAGAAAGAGACAGTTGAGTTGGAGTCCATGATGCAGCAGATAGGAGAGAAGGTAGGTAGGACATCAGCATAGGGCAAACAAAATTCAACTAAATTTAAACAGAAGTAATTAATAGCTGTAGAATTTGCAACCTTGATAATTCAGCAATACATTTTGGAAAATAAATTCTGTGGGAGCAGGGATGTGTGTGTTACAACGTGTGTAGTATGGTATGCCGGTGGCCGGGCTCCCGGCGGATAGCATACCAACCACCAGCATACCAACAGCTGGACGAGTGCAAATGAGCCCCTTGCGGGCTCGCTGCGGGCACGGTGGTGTGCTACATGCGCCATGCTATGCTGTGCACCGGGATCCCGACAGCCGGCAAACTGAAGACCACCCATTACAACATTATTAGAGTTATACATGAGTTAAACAAATGGGAAACAGCAAGATAAAAGTAGACCTGAAATTTCTACTTCTCTAAAGCTACTTTGAAGGAACTGCTTTGGCTTCTCTCTAATTCAAACACCTGTTTTCTATATATCCTGGACACTACTTTCTGGGCACCCTGCTTGGACATTGCAAGGAGATCAGGCTTGCTGCATCTCTGTTAGTTTTAGGTTTTTCCCTATAGCTTCCGCTCTTCACCCTGGACCTGTTGGGTTTGTGTGACTGGCAGTCGGGAGACCACCACCGGTCACCATGCCAACGCCACTCAGAGGATTCAGTGGCTCGCTGCACATGCCACAGGTTCTATTCCCACTCTGAGTGTCGTGGACACCCACAAGTGGGAATAGTCCCTGTAGGTCAGCATGCCAACCAGTGGGCTATGCATTGTTCAGGATCCTGGTATCTTGACCGGCGGTCTCCCAACTGCCAGTCACATAACCGCATCCCCCCCGGACACTCTCCAGCTGAATCTCAGTGACCTGGCCATGAGTATCTGTCCACATACCCTCTCACCCTTATACTTTAACCCTCACCCTTAATCCTAACATTAATATCATAACCCTTTATCCTGTGGTTCTCAAACGGTGTGCCGTGTCACCCTGAGGTGCCTTGGGACACTCGCAGGGGTGCCCTGAGTTGGTGGTCCAGGACCAATTCAAATTATTTATGCCAATTTTAATAGACAAAACAAGTGCTGGTGGCTTCCAATCATAAAATATGTGGACAAATATAAGCAAGTCCTGTCCATCACTACATAACTGAACCTAAGGATGACCTATAAACACAATTTACTGAATTTAATATCTTTCTAAATTTCTCACCAAGAAACGTTTGTCCTAGGGGTGCTGTGAAAAAAATGATGATGCTCTAGGGCGCTGTGATTCAAAAAATTTGGGAACCACTTCCTTAATCCTAATTCTCTAACACTAATATCCTAATCCTTACCCTTAATCCTAACATTATTATCCTAACCCTCACAAATATGATTTTTATCCCCCCCTCCAGAAACTGCTTAGATATTGTCTTTTTTTTTTATTGAAAAAAGTTTAAAATATATTTAGAAAAATACATTGAAATATTTTGTTAAAAAATAAATACTTAGTGGGTGTTTTTCAACACACTACCGTGTCCATAGGCCTTTATTGTAAAATACTTCTTTCCCCCAAGAAGAAATTGTACATCCAGTAGCAAAATAATTCCCAACATTATAACCACCACACCCTACTGGTAACAGATCCCCCATACCCTCACTCCCAATGTCAGTGGGCCCCCAATATTTTGTGACCCCAATCCCCATGTGCCAATTTATAGATTATATATATATATATATATATATATATATATATATATATATATATATATATATATATATATATATATATATAATATATATATATGTAGGGGAAGTCCCACACTCTCAGCCAACACAGGTAACGGCTGGGGTGCCAAATCAAAGTCTAATCCAATCACAGGGTCAGACTCATTAGTACACGGATGAAACTAAATGTCACGATCCGGGTATCTGGACGCCATTTCTTACCCATCAGATGCCTCCTAAGGCTGGCTCAGCGCTCCAGGACCGGATCCCATCTGTTATCCTAATGTTTACATTCCTGTATCCTCTCCTGTCACTCTGAGACGCTGTCACAGTAAACGCCATATTACACCTGGCATGGCGTCTCCCGCGGCCTCCGCCGCCGTCCCTGAGCTTCTGCATGCAGAGTGTCTGAGTGGCGATTACGTCAGCCGCGGCCTCCACTGTGTCCGCGTGGTTGGATGTGCACTTGTCAGCCTGGCGTCTCCTGTCTCCAGTGGCCGGCGCCGCCATTACTGTTTTCATTACCACATGGATTACAAACCAAACTTCCCTCCAAGTGTCTGCATGGGCGCAGCCGTCTTGGATTCTGTCAGCTGATCATTTCCTCCAATCTGTTGTCAGTATTGTTAATCTGCATAATTGCCTAGCCAATCCCTTCCTTGCTGCAGGTATAAATACACTGTGCTTGAGCAAGGAAGGCGTCAGTGCTTTGGTTGTCAAACCTAGTTCCTGTTTGTCTCTCTCCTGTGATTGTCTTCCAGGTTCCAGCTCCTGTCTCAAGACTTCCACCATAGAGACCCGCACCAGCATTCCACCTGCGGTGTAGCCTGACTCTCCAATCCATTGTGGATTCATCTGTTTCCAGCTACAACATTACCTGCTTCCAGCTCAGCTTCCAGCAGAGTACAGCTTCCCTTAAAGGGCCGGTGTCCTTTCTACACTTTACCACTCTCCACCGGTATTATTATTTCTCCGCTCTCAAGTTCTACATTTCAGTTCATATTTCATCGCTCCCAAGTTCATTTATTATTTAACTGGTTCCAGCCAGTATCCACTCCGTGCTAACAACAGTCTGGTTCCAGCCAGTATCCACAGCAGCTGTTTTATCTTCAGCAACCCAGCTTTTCCTGGAACACCAGCTGGCACAATCCTGGGTTATCTCCATATCTATAGTCGGGCCTGGTAAGGACTTTCCATCTAGAAGATCATAAGAACTATCTCACACTACCAGTGCCCTATGGCTCCTGCCATCCTGTAGTTCCCAGGAACTGTATTTATTCTTTGCTGACTTTTACGTTTTCTTTTACTGCTGCTGTGTTGCGGAGTTGTCATAATAAACATCATTGACTTTTATCCAAGTTGTCGTGGTCACGCCTTCGGGCAGTTATTATTCATGTTACTTACATGTCCAGGGGTCTGATACAACCTCCCAGGTTCCGGTACATCTCAGCCCCTACAACTGAGGCTGCCTCCCGTCAGCTCAGGCCCTCAGTTGTGACAGTAAGCACTGACCTAATGAATCCAGCCGGAGACCAGGATCAAGCGGCCAGGCCGATGCAAGAACTGGCAGCCCGACTAGAACATCAGGAGGCTGCACAGGGCCACATCATCCGCTGTCTCCAGGATCTCTCTACTCGGCTGGATGGGATTCAGACAACTCTCCGTGGATCAGGCGCGTCTGGTGCGTCAACCACAGTGACTCCAGCTATTACCCCACCCACCTTACCCATTTCTGCTCCACGTCTTCATCTTCCAACGCCAGCAAAATTTGACGGATCTCCAAGATTCTGCAGGGGATTTCTCAACCAGTGTGAGATTCAGTTTGAGCTACAACCTGGCAATTTTCCCAGTGACCGTACAAAAATTGCCTACATTATTTCTCTTCTCAGTGGCTCAGCCCTTGATTGGGCATCACCGTTATGGGAGAGGTCCGACACCCTGCTATCTTCCTACACTGCCTTCGTGTCAACATTCAGGCGCATCTTCGACGAGCCAGGCCGGGTAACCTCAGCTTCATCCGAGATTCTCCGTTTACGCCAGGGGTCACGTACTGTAGGACAATATCTGATACAGTTCCAGATCCTGGCATCCGAACTGGCATGGAACGACGAGGCCCTGTATGCTGCATTCTGGCATGGCTTATCTGAGCGTATTAAAGATGAGTTAGCTACCAGAGACTTACCTTCTAAGTTAGATGAGCTAATCTCACTCTGCACGAAAGTTGATTTACGTTTCAGAGAGAGAGCAACTGAGCGTGGAAGATCATCTGCTCCAAAATCTTCTGCTCCTCCTCCTCGTCAACTGTCACCATCTAAAGATGAGCCCATGCAACTTGGCCGTTCCCGTTTAACTCCTGCTGAGCGCCGAAGACGTCTCTCCGAGTTTCTCTGTCTCTATTGTGCAACTCCGTCTCACACCATTAATGCCTGTCCCAAACGTCCGGGAAACTCCAAATCCTAGCTCGCCAAGGAGAGGGCCGGCTAGGAGTAATGATCTCCTCTCCATCTCCTCAAGATTGTAATCTCTCAGTCTCGCTTCAAGTTGCTCAACGTTATCGGAACGTCATTGCCCTCCTTGATTCCGGAGCAGCTGGGAACTTTATTACCGAAGCCTATGTTAAACGGTGGTCCCTACCCACCGAGAGACTTCCTTCGTCCATTTCTTTAACTGCCGTGGATGGCAGCAAAATTTTTGATGCAGTTATTTCTTTAAGGACTCTACCAGTTCGTCTGAGAGTGGGAGTTCTTCATTCCGAACTTATTTCTTTTTTAGTGATTCCAAGAGCCACACATCCTGTGGTCCTGGGCCTTCCATGGCTCCGTCTTCACAATCCTACAACTGATTGGACGACTACGCAAATCCTGGCATGGGGTTCCTCCTGTGCTGAGACATGTTTGTTTAAAGTATTGCCTGTCTGTTCTTCCTCCCCCAGGTCGTCTGATGTTCCACCTCCTCCATATCAAGATTTCACGGATGTGTTCAGTAAAGCTTCTGCTGATATCCTTCCTCCTCATAGAGAATGGGACTGTCCGATTGATCTCGTTCCAGGGAAGGTTCCACCTCGAGGCCGACCTTATCCGTTGTCTCTGCCTGAGACGCATTCTATGGAGGAATATATTAAAGAGAACCTAGCAAAGGGGTTCATTCGACCTTCTTCTTCTCCAGCCGGCGCAGGCTTCTTTTTTGTAAAAAAGAAAGATGGTGGTCTGCGGCCGTGCATCGACTACAGAGGTTTGAACGACATTACCATCAAGAACCGTTATCCTTTACCCCTGATTACTGAGCTCTTTGACAGAGTTAGCGGAGCTACCATCTTTACAAAGCTGGACTTGCGAGGTGCATACAATCTCATCCGGATCCGTGAGGGTGACGAGTGGAAGACCGCCTTTAACACCTGTGACGGACATTATGAGTACCTCGTCATGCCCTTCGGATTGAGCAATGCTCCAGCTGTCTTCCAGCATTTTGTCAATGAGATCTTCAGAGACATTCTATACCGTCATGTCGTGGTCTATCTAGACGATATCCTCATTTTTGCCAACGATTTAGAGGAACATCGTTTTTGGGTTAAAGAGGTTCTGTCCCGTCTCCGTGTCAATCATCTCTATTGCAAATTAGAAAAATGCGTCTTTGAAGTCAAGTCCATTCCGTTTCTAGGGTACATTGTGTCCGGTTCCGGACTAGAGATGGATCCTGAGAAACTACAAGCAATCCAAAATTGGCCGGTACCCTTAACCCTCAAAGGGGTCCAGAGGTTCTTAGGGTTCGCCAACTATTACCGAAAGTTTATACGAGACTTTTCCACCATTGTGGCGCCTATTACTGCTTTCACTAAGAAGGGTGCTAACCCGTCCAAGTGGTCTGAAGAAGCCATGCAAGCATTTCATCTTTTAAAACAAAGGTTCATCTCTGCGCCTGTTCTGAAACAGCCTGACATCGACTCTCCTTTCATCTTAGAGGTGGATGCCTCCTCCGTTGGAGTAGGAGCGGTGTTATCTCAGAGGGCTAAAGATGGCCATTTACACCCTTGCAGTTTCTTCTCCCGGAAGTTCTCCCCAGCTGAGCGCAACTATGCCATTGGCGACCAGGAGTTGCTAGCCATCAAGCTCGCTCTAGAAGAGTGGAGGTATCTGTTGGAGGGAGCTTCTCATTCAATCACCATACTTACAGACCACAAGAACCTTTTATACCTGAAGGGCGCACAATGTCTCAACCCTCGTCGGGCCAGATGGGCACTTTTCTTTTCCAGGTTCGACTTTAAACTCCAGTTCTGTCCGGGCTCTCAGAATCGCAAGGCCGATGCCCTTTCCCGCTCATGGGAGCAAGAAAATGAGTCAGAGTCTTCAGACAAGCATCCTATTATAAATCCGTTGGCATTCTCCACGGTAGGGATGGACTCTACGCCCCCATCAGGGAAAAGTTTTGTGAAGTCGATGCTAAGGAAGAAGCTCATGCATTGGGCCCATGCTTCCCGTTTTGCCGGACATACAGGTATCCAAAAAACCCTGGAGTTTATCTCTAGGTCCTATTGGTGGCCAACTCTGAAAAAGGACGTCTTGGAGTTTATTGCATCTTGCCCAAAGTGTGCCCAACATAAAGTATCCCGCCAGTCGCCTGCGGGGCAACTGGTTCCACTATCCGTTCCCCGTCGACCCTGGACCCACTTGTCGATGGATTTCATTACAGACTTACCCATGTGCAACAAGTTCAATACCATCTGGGTGGTAGTTGACCGGTTCACCAAGATGGCACACTTCATTCCTCTCACCGGTCTTCCGTCAGCTTCCAAGTTGGCTCAAGTATTCATACAAGAGATCTTCCGACTCCACGGTCTTCCTGAAGAAATTATTTCAGATCGAGGAGTTCAATTCACAGCCAAATTCTGGCGAAGTTTATGTCAAGTCCTCCAAGTCAAGCTAAAGTTTTCCACGGCTTACCATCCTCAGACCAATGGTCAAACCGAGAGGGTGAATCAGGACTTGGAGGCCTTCCTCCGCATCTATGTGTCCTCCTCTCAAGATGACTGGGTTCAATTACTTCCCTGGGCCGAGTTCTGTCATAACAACCAGTATCATTCTTCATCTGCTTCAACACCATTCTTCACTAACTTTGGATTCCACCCTAAAGTCCCTGAGTTCCAACCGCTTCCAGCAACTTCTGTTCCCGCAGTGGATATCACCTTGCGTCAGTTTGCCAATATCTGGAAGAGCGTACGATCAGCTCTGCTCAAGGCATCGTTCAGGTACAAGAAGTTTGCGGATAAGAAGCGTCGAGCAGTTCCTGCTCTCAAGGTGGGTGACCGGGTATGGTTATCCACGAAGAATTTGAGGTTAAGAGTTCCCAGTATGAAGTTTGCACCTCGCTATATCGGTCCTTTCAAGATTGAACAAGTCATCAATCCTGTTGCTTACAGACTTCAGTTGCCTCCCTTCTTAAAAATACCCAGGACATTCCATGTTTCCCTGTTGAAACCGCTGATCTTGAATCGGTTTCATTCCTCACTTCCTCCAACTCCGAAAGTCCAAACTCAACGAGGCGTTGAGTATGAAGTAGTCAAGATCCTGGACTCACGTCACCGTTACGGTCAACTACAATATCTTATTGACTGGAAGGGTTATGGCCCTGAGGAACGTTCATGGACCAATGCTTCTGATGTCCATGCTCCTGCCTTGGTCCGGAGATTCCATTCCAAGTTTCCTCAAAAGCCAAAGAAGTGTCCTGGGGCCACTCCTAAAGGGGGGGGTGCTGTCACGATCCGGGTATCTGGACGCCATTTCTTACCCATCAGATGCCTCCTAAGGCTGGCTCAGCGCTCCAGGACCGGATCCCATCTGTTATCCTAATGTTTACATTCCTGTATCCTCTCCTGTCACTCTGAGACGCTGTCACAGTAAACGCCATATTACACCTGGCATGGCGTCTCCTGCGGCCTCCGCCGCCGTCCCTGAGCTTCTGCATGCAGAGTGTCTGAGTGGCGATTACGTCAGCCGCGGCCTCCGCTGTGTCCGCGTGGTTGGATGTGCACTTGTCAGCCTGGCGTCTCCTGTCTCCAGTGGCCGGCGCCGCCATTACTGTTTTCATTACCACATGGATTACAAACCAAACTTCCCTCCAAGTGTCTGCATGGGCGCAGCCGTCTTGGATTCTGTCAGCTGATCATTTCCTCCAATCTGTTGTCAGTATTGTTAATCTGCATAATTGCCTAGCCAATCCCTTCCTTGCTGCAGGTATAAATACACTGTGCCTGAGCAAGGAAGGCGTCAGTGCTTTGGTTGTCAAACCTAGTTCCTGTTTGTCTCTCTCCTGTGATTGTCTTCCAGGTTCCAGCTCCTGTCTCAAGACTTCCACCATAGAGACCCGCACCAGCATTCCACCTGCGGTGTAGCCTGACTCTCCAATCCATTGTGGATTCATCTGTTTCCAGCTACAACATTACCTGCTTCCAGCTCAGCTTCCAGCAGAGTACAGCTTCCCTTAAAGGGCCGGTGTCCTTTCTACACTTTACCACTCTCCACCGGTATTATTATTTCTCCGCTCTCAAGTTCTACATTTCAGTTCATATTTCATCGCTCCCAAGTTCATTTATTATTTAACTGGTTCCAGCCAGTATCCACTCCGTGCTAACAACAGTCTGGTTCCAGCCAGTATCCACAGCAGCTGTTTTATCTTCAGCAACCCAGCTTTTCCTGGAACACCAGCTGGCACAATCCTGGGTTATCTCCATATCTACAGTCGGGCCTGGTAAGGACTTTCCATCTAGAAGATCATAAGAACTATCTCACACTACCAGTGCCCTATGGCTCCTGCCATCCTGTAGTTCCCAGGAACTGTATTTATTCTTTGCTGACTTTTACGTTTTCTTTTACTGCTGCTGTGTTGCGGAGTTGTCATAATAAACATCATTGACTTTTATCCAAGTTGTCGTGGTCACGCCTTCGGGCAGTTATTATTCATGTTACTTACATGTCCAGGGGTCTGATACAACCTCCCAGGTTCCGGTACATCTCAGCCCCTACAACTGAGGCTGCCTCCCGTCAGCTCAGGCCCTCAGTTGTGACACTAAACAGGTAACGTGTGAATAAGACGTGCTATGTGCAGATCATGCAGAATGCCTGGTTCACAATCAAACAAATGTAGTGGGTGCAGGAAAAGATACACTCAGCATGCTAAGTATACCCAAATAATATGTAGGGGAAGTCCCACACTCTCACCCAACACAGGTAACGGCTGGGGTGCCAAATCAAAGTCTAATCCAATCACAGGTTCAGACTCATTAGTACAATACAGTGTTTCTCCACACTTCAGTGGAGAAAGATAGCACTCTCCAGACTTGCAAGATATAGTATAAACAATAAAGTCATTTATTCAAAAACTTGGTTCCATGTAACTTAATGTCACAAATACAGTATATACACAGAAGGGGCTCACCAACGTTTCGGTCCTATATTAGGACCTTTCTCAAGGTATATGCCAGTCAATCCATATTCAGAGTATCAGTGGCAACAACAGCAGCTTCAAGGAGGAACCAGGACCTGCATAATGCCTCCCAGGTCTCCTATATATACCTAAATGCTAATGGACACCGGAATCATATGTCTCAGTGGCCACCGCGTCACTTCCGGTTAGACCGGAAGTTGTGTACCATCGGCGCCGCGCTGTATAAACAGCCTAGTCAATCACCATAACTAGCAATGTTAGACTCCCTTCTAGGCAGCCTTCCCAGTTGTACAGTGTAATCTGCGGCTGCTGCGGTCAGCCGAGTAGTTTCCCCGGCTCGACCGCTGGTTGCTATGGTAACGCGTAATGCCGCTAGGTCACTTCCGGTCTAAACCGGAAGTAGTGCGTTCCACGCTCGTAGTGTTATGCGTGTCAGGCAGTGATCATGTTCACTGGCAGGGGACTTTTACAAACATGTAGTGGCATAAGAGTAAAGGATGTAGAAGTGGTAATACAAGGGAGTGTTGGTCGGTATAACGGAGACCTGGGAGACTACACATAGTATTATAAATATAAGTCAAATCATAACATACATAATAGTGTGCGCTACGCGCGTCACACCAATGCAGAAATAAAACTGATATATGCCAAATTAGGTTTAAAGTCAATTGTGTATAAACGTTACCCTAGGCGAGCCTTCGCCCCAGGGATATATATACATAAATATGCAACAAGGATTCAGGGCAGAGGGGCTGCCCACCCGGGTCAAGTCGGAGATACCCAGTCCTACTTAGGGCACATCTTAGGGCCCAGTTGTGACCAGTAAGGTGTTTTAGCAGTGTGTCATGCGCAGATGACCCCTCAGGGGGATGGTGTAGTAGTGCGAACTAAAGTCTTGCCGCCAGCCCAGATATAGGGTTGGGGCTGTGCTGTGAAGTTTGGGTACAGTCATTATGGGTATATAAATCGAAGATCGCCAATGTCGACTGAACCAGGTCACAAATCGGGCCAGCTTGAATCTTAATTAGGTAAGTCTGTGGCAGATGTCCAAAAAGGAAGGAAGCAGGTAGAATGAGAACTTCCACGCAGCTAGCCGAGAAATATTGAGAGAGGATTATTTTCATTCTCCCTCTAGGAGCAATCGTATCTAGTCTATGGATCCAATAGCTTTCTCTTCGTTTCAAAGTCAGAGTACGGTCTCCTCCGCGGGCGGGTGAAGGTACCCAATCAATCAGCTTACACCTGAGATTGGATACCTGGTGTTGATGTGCCAAAAAGTGTCTTGGTACTGGTTGTTCTGCCTTCTTGGATTCAATTGCTTGGTGGATGGTGGTCCTATGATTGGCCATCCTATCACGGAACCATCTTGATGTCATCCCGACATAATATAACCCGCAAGGGCATGTGAGGATGTAAATGACATGGTCCATAAGACAATGTAGTTTGTATTTGATCTTGATTGGACGTCCAGAATGTGGATGGGGAAAAGTGGGGCCGGTAAGCATGCTCCGGCACGTGGTGCAGCCGGTGCATTTGAAGCATCCCGGTTTCTGCTCTTGCAGCCAAGTTGTCCTACCCGGAGCAGTCGGGGTCGCTGTCGGTCTTAATAGGAGTTGTTTTAGGTTCGGTGATTTTCGATACGCCATCATTGGTGGTCGTGTATTTTTTGCCTTCAGTGAAGTATCCGTTGTAATGATGGGCCACCTCTTACGGAGGGCTTTGTTAATCTTACCGGACTCGCTATCGAATGTCGTGGTGAAGACCATCCTATCAGTGTTGGTATTCAAACTTGAGGTAACGATGTGGGCACTTGTGTCTGTTGTGTCCAGTGCTGTAAATTTTACACGGGCTTTGTGTAGACATCGTTGTACACAGCCATCTGAGTACCCACGTTCTCGGAATCTCATCGACATCTCCTTCAACTGTTGTTCCATGTTCACTGGGTAGGAGTTATTCCTCATAACCCTCAAAAATTGGGAAATGGGCAGATTCTCTTTGAGTGCTGGTGGATGTTGGCTGGTAGAAAGAAGGAGGGTGTTCCTGTCGGTGGGCTTCCTGAAGAGCGTCGTGTTGATCACATGGTCTTCTATTGAGACCGTGATGTCAAGGAAATTAATATGGTGGTCATCAATCTGGTGTGTAAATTTCACCGGGTTTTCCAGTTTATTCAGCGCCTCAACCATCAGGTTAAACATCTCAGTTGTTCTAGTCCAGAGAATAAAGATATCATCGATGAAACGTTTGTACATCAAAATGTGAGCCCCATATGCTGGTAGGATGTGCTTCTTCTCGTAGGCCGCCATGAAGATATTAGCGTATGCCGGCGCCAAATTAGAACCCATAGCGGTCCCGGATTGTTGTACATAATACTTGTCCAGGTAGGAGAAGTGATTGAGCTTCAAAGCTGCTTCAGCTAGTTGAATGATGAAGTCAATCGGTGGGTTGGCCGGAGGGTGGGTATCGAGGGCCTCCCTTAATGCTTGCAGTCCGTCTTTATGAGGAATAATGGTGTATAGTGAGCATACGTCCATAGTTGCCAATCTGACATCTCCACATAGTTGTGGTAGTTCGGAGAGTTTGGTGAGGAAATCCATAGTATCCCTGATGTCGCTATCTGACTGTTGTACTATTGGTTGCAAAAATGAGTCCACATAAACTGCCAATGGTTGCAGCAGTGAATGTCTTGCCGAAATGATTGGCCTACCTGGTGGATGAGAGAGTGTTTTATGGACTTTGGGTAAGGTGTAAATAATGGGGCACACTGGGTGAGGAACCGTGAGAAAGTCAAAGGTGTGTTTATCGATCCACTTGGATTGGAGGCTATGTTGTAATAGCCGATCCACTTGGTTTTTGAAATTGGGGATAGGGTTGGTAGCACAACCTAAATAGGTAGTTGTATCGGCTAACTGTCTGCAAATCTCCTTGTTATAGTCACCCCACTCCTGCACAACGATCGCTCCCCCCTTGTCTGCTGGTCTAATGACGATAGAGGTATCATTTCGGAGTGTTCTTAGTGCCTGCCTTTCCCGTTTGGAAAGGTTGTCATAGGGCTTCCTAGGAGTACCTGTGCTAATATCCTGTTCTACCAATCGAATGTACGTCTTTATGCTGGGGTTGGATGAGGGTGGATCGTATGTCGATGGTGGACGAAAGGGGGACCTATTGTCAAGGCTGCTATCCCCATAGTGTTCACGGAGCCTCAGTTTGCACCCAAATTTGTACATGTCGATGGTCGTCTCAAAGGGTTTATGTGGACACATGGGTACAAAAGACAGGCCACGGGAGAGAAGGCTCAATGTGGCCTCATCAAGTGGTCTATCTGTCAAATTGAAGACTAAACTTTGTTTTTGTCCCTGCACCTTCGCCATATGTCGCCCCTTCCTTGGGTGTGGTCTGCGCGTCCCCCGCTGGGGGGTAGACCTGCGTCTAAACTCTGTCCTAAAAAAGCTGTGTTACGAGGTCGACGATTATCAATCTGCTCTGTATCCGAAGTGGAGGCAGATGATCCAGCATCCGAGGTGGCGTACTGTCGCCGACCCTGACGCCGTTGTCGGAAACCTCTCTGTGGTCTAGTAGGTCTTGAGTCACCTAGTAGCCACCTATACACCGTGTGGTTCTGGTAGTCAGGGTGATGGTGTAGTAGTGCGAACTAAAGTCTTGCCGCCAGCCCAGATACTCTTATGCCACTACATGTTTGTAAAAGTCCCCTGTCAGTGAACATGATCACTGCCTGACAGGCATAACACTACAGTGTGGAACGCACTACTTCCGGTTTAGACCGGAAGTGACCTAGCGGCATTACGCGTTACCATAGCAACCAGCGGTCGAGCCGGGGAAACTACTCGGCTGACCGCAGCGGCCGCAGATTACACTGTACAACTGGGAAGGCTGCCTAGAAGGGAGTCTAACATTGCTAGTTATGGTGATTGACTAGGCTGTTTATACAGCGCGGCGCCGATGGTACACAACTTCCGGTCTAACCGGAAGTGACGCGGCGGCCACTGAGACATATGATTCCGGTGTCCATTAGCATTTAGGTATATATAGGGGACCTGGGAGGCATTATGCAGGTCCTGGTTCCTCCTTGAAGCTGCTGTTGTTGCCACTGATACTCTGAATATGGATTTACTGGCATATACCTTGAGAAAGGTCCTAATATAGGACCGAAACGTTGGTGAGCCCCTTCTGTGTATATACTGTATTTGTGACATTAAGTTACATGGAACCAAGTTTTTGAATAAATGACTTTATTGTTTATACTATATCTTGCAAGTCTGGAGAGTGCTATCTTTCTCCACTGAAGTGTGGAGAAACACTGTATTATATATATATATATATATATATATATATATATCAGGGACGTGCAGTCAGGGGAGGCAGGGGAGGCAGTGCCTACCCTGTCATTCTCCCCTGTCATTAATGATTACAATAATATAAAGAAGATACTTCTGACACATATTCTGTGTCCTAAGTATATGCTTTATATTATTTTAATCATTTCTACATTTTCAAACAGGTGAAATTTTTTTTTAGAGGCATCGAGAGCGGTGCCTCCTGTAACATACATAGTAACATAGTAACATAGTATCTGAGGTTGAAAAAAGACAATTGTCCATCGAGTTCAACCTATTTGTGGTGTCCTATGCATGATGATTTGACTAAACTTTCTGACTGATGCTGCTGTCAGCCATTGCATTTTATCCCTATTTATAGTAACTATAATGCATGACTATGCACCATACCCCTGGATATCCTTATCCAATAGGAATTTATCTAACCCATTCTTAAAGGTGTTGACAGATTCCGCCATTACAACTCCCTCGGGCAGGGAATTCCAAACACGTATTGTCCTTACCGTGAAAAAGCCTTTACGCCGTATTGTGCGGAATCTCCTTTCCTCTAACCTGAGCGAGTGTCCACAAGTCCTCTGTGTTGATCTAACCAAAAACAGGTCTGTAGATAATGACAAAGGTCCGGAAGCGGGGGGCGGGCAGGAGGCGGGGCCAAGGAGAGGGCTGTAAAAGCCCATTAAAAAAAACAGGAAAAGCGGCACCAGTGTGAGTGCCTCAGTGACAGGGGCGTGCTTTCTGCCCATATGAAAGCACGCCCCTGCATCTGAGGCAGATATGATTGGGCACTGTCCGATCCTCCTTCCTCCGGCCAGACCCGCATCACCCGCACACCGCCGGCGCCGCCGCTCATCACCCCCGACCCCTTTCCCCCTCACCTGGTGCTGACCTCTCCTCCTGACTAGGCGGCTGTGTAGAGCTGTGCGCCGCTAATCATCCGCACACCGCCGGCGCTGCTCATCCCCCCCCCCGCCCGCTCACCGTCAGTGCTGCCCTCCCCCCGCAACCACCGCTGGTGCCTCTCATCTCATGGTGTGCTGCTCATCTCCCCCCTCTCCCCCCCCTGCTCAGTGCTAGTGAGTGTTGCTCATCTCTCCTTATCCCCCCGCTCACCTGGTGCTGCTTATCATCTTCTCCCCCCCCCTCCGCTCACCTGGTGCTGCTCATCTCCCCCCTGCTCACCATCACTGCAGCTCATTTCTCCCCCCCCCCCCCAACCACCACTAGTGCTTCTCATCTCCCCCCGCTCGGTGCTAGTGCTGCCGTCTCTCCCCCCAAACCTCCCCCCCCACTCACCTGGTGCTGCTCATCTCTCCCGCCCCAACCACCACTAGTGCTTCTCATCTCCCCCCCGCTCGGTGCTAGTGCTGCCCGTCTCCAAACCCCCCCCCCCCCCTCCCGGCTCCGCTCACCTGGTGCTGCTCATCACCTCCCCCCGCTCCCCTGGTGCTGCTCATCCCCCCCCCCCGCTCACCATCAGTGCAGCTCATCTCTCCTCTCATCTCCCCCCCCCCCCCTCTCAGTGCCAGTGCTGCTCATCTCTCCTCCCCCCCCCCCCCTGCTCACCTGGTGCTGCTCATTACCTCCCCCCACCCCACTCATCTGGTGCTGCTCATCTACCCCCCCCCCACCACCACCCGCTCACTGTCAGTGCTGCTCATCTCCCGACCCCCCCACCCCCCAAACAACCGCTGGTGCTGCACATCCCCCCCCCCCCCGCTCAGTGCCAATGCTGCTCATCTCTCCCTCCACGCTCACCGCCAGTGCTCATCATCCCCCCCCCCCCCGCTCGCTGCCAGTGCTGGTCATCTCCCCCCCCCCCCGCTCACTGCCAGTGCTGCTCATCTTCCCCACAGCCCCCACCCCTCCTTCCGCTCACCGCCAGTGCTTTTCACTTCCCATCCCGCTCACTGCCAGTGCTTCTCACTTCCCACCCCGCTCACTGCCAGTGCTTCTCACTGCCCACCCCGCTCACTGCCAGTGCTGTTCATCTTCCCCACAGCCCCTTCCCTGCTCACTGCCAGTGCTGCTCATCTCCCCCCCGCTCACTGCCAGTGCTGCTCATCTTCCCCACAGACTACTCCCCCCCCCCCCCCCGCTCACCGCCAGTGCTGCTCATCTCCCCCCTCCACCTCACTACCGCCCGCCGTTCACTTGCCAGCTGAGCTGGGCTGTCAGCTGGAGGGAGCGCAGGAGAAGTTGCAGAGGCTTGGCCGCAGCATCTGGGATTATGTGAGAGGCCACAGCCGCTATTGACAGACACTGGTGACTGGTGAGTAGCTTGTAAATTCCCAAACTCTCCCCACCCAGTGGCGCCGGGACGTAATTACGTCGCCGTGGCTGCACACGCAACAGACCAGGAGGCTGACTGTGAGCTGGGGGTGGAGCCGCGAGCTGAGGAATTTACTGCCCATGGCTCCACCCCCAGCTCACAGTCAGCCTCCTGGTCTCTGGGGTATTGGGCGCCTGGGGGAAGCTGTAGTGCCAGCCCGTGCCCAGGGCTTCACTGACACTATCCTGCGCTCACCCCCCGCTGGCAGCTCATTGAGTGTCGGCCGGGGGAAGCTGCAGTGCTGTGCCTGGGGCTCCGCTGAGACTGCTGCGATCACCCCCGCTGGCGACTCATGTGATGTATGTATACACCACATGAGCCACCAGCGGGGGTGAGCGCAGCATAGTCATACGCCAGATGTGAATTTCGGCTCATTCAGTGTGCTATAATGTGAATTCCGGCTCATTCAGTATGCTATAATGTGAATGTCGGCTCATTCAGTGTGCTACAAGGTGAATTTCGGCTCATTCAGTGTGCTATAATGTGAATTCCGGCTCATTCATTGTGCTACAATGTGAATTCCGGCTCATTCAGTGTGCTACAATGTGAATTTCGGCTCATTCAGTGTGCTATAATGTGAATTTCGGCTCATTCAGTGTTCTACAAGGTAAATTTCGGCTCATTCAGTGTGCTACAAGGTGAATTTCGGCTCATTCAGTGTGCTACAATGTGAATTTTGGCTCATTCAGTGTGCTACAAGGTGAATTTCGGCTCATTCAGTGTGCTACAAGGTGAATTTCGGCTCATTCAGTGTGCTACAAGGTGAATTTCGGCTCATTCAGTGTGCTACAAGGTGAATTTCGGCTCATTCAGTGTTCTACAAGGTAAATTTCGGCTCATTCAGTGTGCTACAAGGTGAATTTCGGCTCATTCAGTGTGCTACAATGTGAATTTCGGCTCATTCAGTGTGCTACAATGTGAATTTCGGCTCATTCAGTGTGCTACAAGGTGAATTTTGGCTCATTCAGTGTGCTACAATGTGAATTTCGGCTCATTCAGTGTGCTACAAGGTGAATTTCGGCTCATTCAGTGTGCTACAAGGTGAATTTCGTCTCATTCAGTGTGCTACAATCTGAATTGCGGCTCATTCAGTGTGCTACAATGTGAATTTCAGCTCATTCAATGTGCTACAATGTGAGTTTCGGCTCATTCAGTGTGCTATAATGTGAGTTTCGGCTCATGTGTGCTATAATGTGAATTTCAGCTCATTCAGTGTGCTATAATGTGAGTTTCGGCTCATTATGTGTGCTATAATGTGAATTGGGCACCAGTACTAGACAGTATAAGGGGTTCTTCTATTGTGGGGTATATGGTGTGGTAAACTACATGGAAGGGCACGCACCCCTTGTGAGTGGCCATGCCCCCTTATCAGGAGCGCACGCGCCTTCGGCGCGCACATAATTGCATCCTTCACTTTTCCATATCCCCACTTCAAAATTCCACTTCGACCACTGTGAGGGATGGTATCAGAATCCTGGCACTTCAGATGACGACGGTCAGAATACCGACAGCGTCATCCTGCACATCGGGATGACGCTGTCGGTATTCTGACCGTCGTCATCTGAAGTGCCAGGATTTGATACCATCCCTCACAGTGGTCGAAGTGGAATTTTGAAGTGGGGATATGTAGCCTGCAGCCTGTTTCTAAACTGCGCCAGGTAGAGCCCATTCCTATACTGGTACTGCTGGCCAGGGATGACTCTGCTTGTCTCCAGTCTCCATCACAAGCAGCAGTGCAGCTGTTGGGAGACCTGCTGCTGCTGGCGGAGAATGGAGGTGAGCAGAGTCTGTCCCCATGCTGTCCGAGAGGAGGCTCTGGAATCTGCTCCCTACTGCTTTAGTGCAGGTAGAAGCAGGACCGGTGCAAGGTTTCACAGCACCCTAGGCAAACTTTCAGCATCCCCCCCCCCCCCCCAAATACCCAGCCCTTCAGGAGGAGAAAAAGTGCGGAGGCAGCATCTTGTAAGTTCAACAGCCAAGAGTGACATGGGGAAGGAGAGAGAGAGGGACATGGGGGGAAAGAGAGAGAGAAAGGGGGATATGGGGGAAAGAGAGACATGAGGGAGAGATACATGAATAATGGCCATCTCACAGTTTGACATATTGCCCTGTTCATATCTAATCATAACAGCAACTTCCCTATCTCTAACACCCCCGCCCCCCCCCTGACGCACTTTGAGGGGGGAGAAGTGCAGTGAGAAGGTCAATGCAGGACAGTGTGAGGGAGGAGAGTAGCCCACTCACCACCCAGCACTATTATATTACTTACCTGCTTCCTGAGTCAGCCTGCAGCGAGTCCTGCTGACCGTATGAGAGGAGTAACGCAGCCATATCACTAACCTGAGTGAGGCCAGTGAACAGGGGATCCGCTGCAGTATTAGGACCAGCATCATATTATCCTTATTTGCCATCTCGGGGACAGTGGTGTTTTGGAGTTGGCGCCGCGGCCGTGGATAAGAGGAAGAAGGTTGAGGGGGAGGGGCGTGTCTGTGAGAATAGAATGCTGCTCATTGGTGGCTGATCTTGGGGGAGGGACTAGCCTCGGGAGCATGGCAGGGCAGAGACTGGGTTTGTCTCTGCATGCCGAGATCATTATCATCACGCAGCACCAGTTAGGAACATAGGCGGAGGCGGGGACAGGAGTTCCCTGTAAATGGCATTGATCCCCCCAGCGTCAGCCTGAACAGGACGGGAGTCACTGGCTGTAGCAAAACAGACTGGTCTGGCTGACAGTGAGTACACGCAGGGCACAACTCGCCCACACTGAAAGAGCCCGCCCCCAAAACATGTTGCCAGTGCCACCCGCACTCTCTGAGTGACTACAGCCGCGGGAGCATAGGGAACAGGAGGACTATGTTAGAGGATGGCTGATTGCTCTCTACTCCTCCCGGCTAAACTGCAGACCTGATGGCCCCACAGTAATCTCCTCCCTGCTGCGATGCCGGTACCAATAACATTTGGCACTTGCAGCAGGGAGAGAGGAAGTGAACGATGGAGGAGGGGTAGGTGGGGACAGGCAACGGACATGCAGCTCCAGCCCCAGACAAATCCAGCAGCGGCCAGCGAGTGAGCATGGAGTGGGTGCTTTACATCCCTCATGCCGTTCCACTCAGTGCCGCCCTTTAAGTGCTAGCGCTCACAGGCAGCTGCCTAAAGCTGCCTAGTGGTGGCGCCGGCCCTGGGTAGAAGGAGACTCAAGCACAGCAGGCACAGCCAGGGGCGGTGATGACAGGATATAGTGCTATGGATTGTATGAGGAAGGGGGCCCCAAATCCGTGTGTTGCTTAGGGCTCCATGAGGTCTAAACTCACCTCTGGTAGCAGCCATAGCGGCGGCTTTAGTGGGCATGCCTCACCAGCCACTGACCTCACTGCACGCCACTGATATATATATATATATATATATATAGTTACCAAATGTCTTTTTCAAAGAAAGGATGAGGCGGAACTCCCACAAATTGAAATCAAGCTGGTGTATTTAGGCAATCATAATCTCAGATGGGTGGATGTCGACGTTTCAAGGCTCGCAGGCCTTTTCGTCAGGACGTGAATACAAGTGAAAAATTCCTAGAAACATATCTCATTACTGTGTCAGTCTTACCTTTAAATAAGAGTGTGCAGTCCGGTACACGGACGCCCGCTGCTCCCGCCTGGCCGGAAGTGAGGAGGGTCCCATACTGACGTGTTTCCTGTCAGACGGTTACCTCGGAGACGCTGTAGCTTCGGAAACACCGTGGCCACACGCGTCCTACTCCGTTGCCTGGGTAACAGCGCCGCGGCCGCCACTCGTTCCTGCACATAAATACACAATGTGAAAGCATCGTGATACATTATGTATAGATACATCGGTGTATAGATAGTGTTAAAAAATGTGAAACATACAACATATATAATTTAAAAAAATTATATCGGAGAATACATCAACTGCACTTTAGTTAAAAAATTCCATTAATAATTCAATTAATAACTAAATCATAGACAACACACCTTATATACAGCATATTCACTTAATATTCATAATATTATTCTTTAAATACCCGCTGGTTTATAGCAACTCTCAGAATTACAGGAATATATTCCAGGAAATTTTTTCGTTAAGGCCTCTAGGTGAAATGGTGTCCAAAATATATATCCATTTTGATTCACACTGACTAAGGCGTTTCTTACGGTCACCACCTCGAATATCATTAGGAATGTGATCTATTATTTTGTACCTTAAAGAGGCTAAAGTGTGTTGAGCTTCCTTGAAATGGCGAGCCACCGGTTGGTCGCAATCTTTATTCTCCAATGCTGCTTTTATAGCCGAGCGATGTAAAGCCATACGCTCTCTAAATGTGCGAATAGTCTGACCAACATAATATAGCCCGCAGGGGCACATAATAATATACACTACAAATTGCATCATGCAATTTAAGACATGATTAATCTTAAATTTACGGCCCGTATGTGGATGTTTAAAATATACTCTGGGTTCCATAAAACTGCACGTTGTGCATGATGCACATTTGTAACAACCCAACTTCTTCTTTTTCTGTAACAGGAAATAGCTACTGGGACTGACGGGTACATGCATGATTGATGAATTTAACATCAGTTACAAAACCTAATTGGAGGATAAAAAACATAAAGCGACCTGGGAAAAGCTTGCACAACAATGTAAGTCCTATCGACAAGAGTTACTGAAATTTAAAAAAAGCAAATTGACCGTGGTACAAACTGACTATGAGGATCAAAGGGTGTACCATTGGCTGTCGGGTACTACTACCAAGGGCAATCGTTCATATAACCGCCCTCGTACATCTCAAGATAGAAGACAACAATGAGGAAACCAATCCAACAGTGATAGCGACTTCAATGTCAATGATTCTGATGAAACTCACTCATAAAGAACGCCTGTGAGTAGATTTACCCGGTCAAAAAACGAGGTTCCTGGAACAAGCCCACGCGACGGGGGAGGCAGTCGGAAAGAATATACAAAGCCGCTAATAAACAAGAGCAAGGCCAGGAACTAGTCTTTAATTTATCTTCACGTACCTTGTCGTCTACAGAGATCTCGGTACTCAATAAAGGACTATCATTTATTCCCAGTAATCCACACAATGACCTTAAATGGAAAATTGATCTTCACCGGTTCAATAGATCTCTTCGGATCAAAGAGTTTTTCCAAAACCAATTGCCTGTACAAGATGATCCATTCCGGGACTTTCATAAAAAGTTTTCTAGATCTAAATTTGATCCTGCTTCTAATAATTCTTCTTTAAGAACATTCTCACGTTTGCTAGATGAATCCGTAAATAAATTTGATATGGCGTCCAAAAAACAATTTCATAATCTGGATAGATTACAGAAACAAGCCTTACGGGACTTAAGATCATACCCTGATATTGTTATACGGCCCGCGGAAAAGGACGGGGCCATAGTTGTTATGGACACTAGCAAATACATTGAGGAAATAGATCAACAGCTAGCAGAGCCAAATACCTATTTGAAATTAACGCAAAACCCGAGTGATCAATATAAGCGTGAACTTGATTTGATCTTAACTACTGCTGTGAGGAACGGAGTTATCAATAAAAAATTGCATGATGCATTGATCCAGTCTCATCCAGTCATCCCTATTTTGTATACGATTCCCAAGGTACACAAGAATGCCCAAAACCCCCCGGGTAGGCCGATTATATCGGCGAGAGGGTCTCTTTTACAACCAATATCTAAATTTTTGGACTATTTGTTACAACCGTTAGTGGTTAAACAAAGTACGTTCTTGAAAGATACCACGCAATTTTTGTTAAAGTTGGGCCAATTGAAGAATATTCCCAGCGGGGCATTCCTGTGTACCCTGGATGTGAAAAATTTATATACAGTAATACCACATACTATGGGTCTAGACTGTATGAAGCTATTTTTACATTCTAATCATTTTACTGATTTTGATATTTCACTGTTTTTGGAATTACTTAGATTTATCCTTACAAAAAAAAATTTCTTACACAACAGGAAATATTTACAGTGCACTGGCTGTGCGATGGGGACGAATGTGGCCCCATCGTACGCCAATGTATTTATGTTTGAGCAAGAGCGTAATTTTTTCTTTACAGATCCATCTATATCTAAAAAGATCATGATGTATACAAGATACATAGATGATCTTTTCATTATTTGGACAGGCTCAGAATCTGAGCTAATAGAGTTGGTAACAAACATTAACTCTTTAAACCATCCGGTAAAATTTACGTTTCAATACAGCCAAACAGAAATCAATTATCTGGATGTATTGGTTAAAATTAAGGAAAACCAATATATTTACGGAAGTTTTCCATAAACATACAGATCGGAATACTCTGTTACATCACAGTAGTTGTCACTCTCCACCATGAAAAAAAGCTCTCCCAAAATCTCAGATGCTTAGAGTAGCTAGAATCACTAGTAACCCTAGTCAGCTTGCACCTGCCCTTGATCTAGTTTCAGAGAAATTCACTAAGCGAGGATATCCTTTATCCTTATTAGAGGAAACGAAGAAACAAGTGTTAGCAACCCCGAGACAAAATTTGCTAAAGTCAGAATCAAGGGATAAAAAACAGGATAGGATTCCACTAGTTTCTGAATACACTTAGGCTAGCCAGGTTTTACCACGTGCCACCAAAGCATTGTGGCCTATTGTATCAGGTGATAGTGAGTTACCGGTTTTTAAAAATAAAAATATCATGCCCTGTTACAAAAGGGGTAGAAACTCGCGTGATCTGTTAGTGAAAACTAATATCAGGCATGTACCCGTCAATCCCAGTAGCTCTTTCCTGTTACAGAAAAAGAAGTTGGGTTGTTACAAATGTGCATCATGCACGAAGTGCAGTTTTATGGAAACCGGAGCATATTTTAAACATCCACATACGGGCCGTAAATTTAAGGTTAATCATGTCTTAAATTGCATGATGCAATTTGTAGTGTATATTATTATGTGCCCCTGCGGGCTATATTATGTTGGTCAGACTATTCGCACATTTAGAGAGCGTATGGATTTACATCGCTCGGCTATAAAAGCAGCATTGTAGAATAAAGATTGCGACCAACCGGTGGCTCGCCATTTCAAGTAAAGCTCAACACACTTTAGCCTCTTTAAGGTACAAAATAATAGATCACATTCCTAATGATATTCGAGGTGGTGACCGTAAGAAACGCCTTAGTTAGTGTGAATCAAAATGGATATATATTTTGGACACCATTTCACCTAGAGGCCTTAACGAAAAAAATTCCTGGAATATATTCCTGTAATTCTGAGAGTTGCTATAAACCAGCGGGTATTTAAAGAATAATATTATGAATATTAAGTGAATATACTGTATATAAGGTGTTTTGTCTATGATTTAGTTATTAATTGAATTATTAATGGAATTTTTTACCTAAAGTGCAGTTGATGTATTCTCTAATATACCGATTTTTAATTATATATGTTGTATGTTTCACATTTTTTAACACTATCTATACACCGATGTATCTATACATAATGTATCACGATGCTTTCACATTGTGTATTTGTGTGCAGGAACGAGTGGCGGCCGCGGCGCTGTTACCCAGGCAACGGAGTAGGACGCGTGTGGCCACAGTGTTTCCGAAGCTACAGCGTCTCCGAGGTAACCGTCTGACAGGAAACACGTCAATATGGGACCCTCCTCACTTCCGGCCGGGCGGGAGCAGCGGGCGTCCCTGTACCGGACTGCACACTCTTATTTAAAGGTAAGACTGACACAGTAATGAGATATGTTTCTAAGAATTTTTCACTTGTATTCACGTCCTGACGAAAAGGCCTGCGAGCCTTGAAACGTCGACATCCACCCATCTGAGATTATGATGATTGCCTAAATACACAAGCTTGATTTCAATTTATGGGAGTGCCGCCTCGTCCTTTCTTTGAAAAAGACATTTGGTAACTATTAAGAATTTGGGATGGCACCCCATTTCGATGCAGTATTTATCCAGAGTGCCAAGCTACAGTATATTATATTTATATATATATATATATATATATATATATATATAGTACTCCAAGAAGAAAACGGCACTGGACGCAATGTATATGAAAATAAGGTGTATTGCAAAAAACGACAGCTGTTTCAGGGCAGCAGCCCTTTCCTCAAGTAGACAGCAACACCACCAACAAATGGACAAGACACACATACAACACTTACCCCACCTAAATACCCGCTGCAGTGCTCCCCACCGCCGTCTCTCCCCGCGTCCTGGCTTCCGGAAGTGAAGCCGCCGGGTCACTTCCGGTCAGCGCGTCACTGGTTACCATGGCGAGCCGATGTTTGCGGCTCACCTCGTCCCTGCTGCGCTTCACAGGGTGCCGGCTCAGCTTCCTCCATGGCCAGGAAGCTTGTGATCGGAGGGGGGAGGCAGGTAATCTGATGCACATACAGTTGAACATAATAAACAACAAAAAACAAATAATGTACATAGAAAACAAGCAATTGTATACAAACAGATCACTGATACAGGAACATTAAAGTCCCTGCTGTGTAGCCCAGGAGAATACCCAAGAGTGGAAACCGGACTCCTAATAACTGGAAACAAAGGGTTCAATAGTGATAAGCAATAAGCCTTAAACCATTGAAACTATATAAATAAATGTAGAAGCTACATGGGTTCTCCCTCCCCAATACTTTTATGGAAACGCATATTCAATAATGGGCACGTAATGCCTAACCAAGTGTGTTCCAATTAATCTTGTCGTTCAGGCCGCGAGGCCAAAACGTATCTAATTTTAAAATCCAACGAGTCTCCTTCTCCAGTAGGATCCTAGCTCTGTCCCCTCCCCTCATGGATAATGGAACATGTTCAATACCAAAGTATTTTAAGGAACTAAGAGGGTGGCCTGCGTTTTTAAAATGCCGGGCCACCGGCTGGTCAACAGGTTTACCCTCCAGAGTCAATTTAATGGCAGAACGGTGTGCCGCCATGCGTTCGCTAAATTTGCGTGTGGTTTGCCCAATGTAGAATAAACCACATGGGCAAACAATAGCATACACCACAAATGAGGTGCTGCAGGTAATTACCTGTCTGATAGAGAATTTAACACTCCTATGTGGATGCTGAAAATCTTTACAAGGCACCATATAACTACACGTTGTGCACTTAGGGCAACGGTAGCAACCCGGAGCTTTTTTTTGGATATTAATAACCGGTAAGCTACCCATCCCAGTGATGTCTGTTTTTACAATTCTATCACGCAAATTAGCGCCACGCCTGAATGCAGCAATGGGTTTAATATTTTTGAATGATGGTAATTCTGGATCCGATGACACTATAGGCCACAGGGCTTTTGAAGCCCTGCGGATGATTGGACTAGCCGTTGAGAAGTCAGTGGCCCAAGGGAGGATATTACTGGGATCTTTTTTTATTGGATGTAACAACTGCTCCCTGGACATCTGCAGCACCTGTTGTTTTTGAGACTGCAATACTGAATTGTCATAACCCCTCTGTAAAAATTTAAGGATCATATTGTCTAGAAGGGCCGGGATCTTTTCACTATCACTTGTGATGCGAGCTACCCGCATCATCTGGGACAGGGACACTCCCTTTTTCAACGGCTTGGGATGATGACTGGAGGCCATCAACAATGTGTTCCTGTCGGTGGGTTTGGAGAAGATTTCAGTAGAAATACCACCCTCCTTGAGTACAATTTTCACGTCAAGAAAGTTAGCTTCCCTCTCTTCGCAGACATACGTGAATTTAATAGGGGAAGGGAGAGCATTAATTTCTGACATCAATCCCAGGAAGGCTTCTTTCCCACCCCCCCATAACAGGAAAACATCATCGATATACCTGGTATAAAGGATGATATTCTCAGCTACTGCTGGATTGGTAAAAAACATCTTATGTTCTTGAGCAAACATGTAGATATTAGCATACGAGGGTGCTACCGATGAACCCATCGCGCACCCTCGTAGCTGCAAGTAGAACTCACCATCAAACAAGAAGTAATTTCTGCTTAAGGTGAGCTCTAACAGGGTCAAGAACAAGCTGTGGTTAAATACAGATGGAGACAGGTTATCCTCCAGGAAATCCCGCATCGCACACATCCCCTCCTGATGTGGGATGGATGTATATAGGCTGCAAACATCCAGGCAACACATCAAGGTGCCAGGTGGTACCGTAGCAAGCTCCTGCAATTTCAAAATAAAAGAATTAGTGTCCTTGAGAAATGTTCCTTGTTCCAATAATAGCGGCTGTAAAATACTATCCAAAAGTCGGGACACTGGTTGGAATAAAGAGTCTCTGGCGGAGATCATCGGTCTCCCGGGCGGTTTCGTTTGGTGTTTATGAAGCTTCGGGATAGTATACAGTATGGGGCTCTTTGGGAACTGGACACATAACACCTTATGTACTTTATCGGGCAATAAGCCCTGTGTCTTTGCTTCTTCCAATATAGTGAACAGTTCTTGTTGGTATTCTAACGTTGGATTCTTAGAGAGCTTACGGTATACCTCCTGATCAGCTAATTGGCTCAGAGCTTCCTCCCTATAATACTCCAGATCCATGATAACTATGGCCCCGCCCTTATCGGCGGGCCGGATCACAATGTCCTTATAGGACTGTAGATTTTTTAAAGCTTCTCTCTCACTGACGGACATGTTCAATTTGATTTTTGCAGGAGCAGCCACAAATCTGCTGACCGATTCTTCCATGAGCCTGCTGAAGGTTCTAATGGAGGGATTAGAGGAAACTGGATCGAACTTGGATCTGGAGGCTTGTTGCAAAAACTTGTCAAATACAGAAGGTGCGACGGTTTGTTGGGGAGAATTCTGAAAAAATTCTTTAAGCCTAAGCTTTCTGGTGAATTGATGTAGGTCTCGCGACCAATTGAATGGATCATGCGCATTGGTCGGTACAAAGCTAAGTCCACGACTTAGGACCTGTGTTTCAGTGGACGTGATGGTTCTGCGGGACAAATTGAATATTAAGTGTAGTTCTTGTCCTGGGCGGCTTTTCTGACCCCTTTTGTTCTGGCCACCCCTGCGGGTGGGAGTGCGTCGGACCTGCCAGAGCCTTCTTTCGTGGCTTGTCCTAAAGGGACACTGCCAGAGGCTTCCTCAGATTCTGAAAAGGCAAAATCACTGTCGCTGCTGGATTTAGCACTCCTGGGGCCTTGTTTCGTCCTCTGCCACGGTCTACGTCTCTGTGTAAATCGCGGTTTGTCCGAACCATCCACGCCCGCTAGCCACCTGTAGACTTTGTTGTCATCATAATCCTGGTCTACCGTCATCTTTTTATTACGCTTAAACTTGAGTAAATCCCGCCTGTATTGGTCACACTGGGTCTCCAGTTTGTGAACCCAATCTTGGGATTTATCAGATTCCAGCACCTTCATATTCTCCCTTTCAAAGGTCGCAATTTTCTGCCGTGTGAGCTGTAATTCCCTGTTTGCCTCCTCGATCACCAAGACCATAAGATCGAAGGCACATTTATTGAGGATTCCGATCCACTTTCTGACAAATTCCGGGTTGTGACGCCCAATAGTCGGCACATTGCGGATACGGAATCCTCTGGGTATTTTATGCTCTCTGTAGTATTCGGTGAGGGATATGCCATGTAACAAGAAGTCTATTTCCCTGCGTTTAAATTTCATAAGCTGGAACAGACAATCTTCAGCTTTCATTGCTGTGTCCATAACAGGTAAAATTTCTTTGGACAAGATGTTATCAATCTGTTCCTGGGTAAAACTAAATGTCTCACCAGGGGTCATATTACCCATGATATTACACCCTGGGACGTCCTGGGTCACACTTGCATTTTGCTCCATAATTCTGTGTACAAGCAAACACTTCCGTGCAGTACAGTGTAATAGTGAGTGTCCAAATGGGATTTAAACGAACATCACAAAGTGGTAGGTGCCTTACAACTGGTGCCTGAGGTGGCACAACAAATACTTGCAATTCAGTCGGCACTCTATGGATTAAGAAATCACAACTAGCCTCCGTGCAGCGTTAGACATGTCTAACGCTGCACGGAGGCTAGTTGTGATTTCTTAATCCATAGAGTGCCGACTGAATTGCAAGTATATATATATATATATATATATATATATATATACACCAGCCAAAAAAATTGGGGAGCATCACACCCCCCCTCCTTACCCCACGCCCAGTGCCAAAAGATTTCCCCCCCCCCAATTCCCCCCACTTCTGTGGAAGCCAGTCCCCCTAATCTCTTTGCAGAGTGCAGCATAAACTGGGCAGAGCCAGACATACACTGTAGGTACAGATGTGTCCACATACATCTTTGCTATATCCGGCCATGTATGGCTTGGTTTAACATACTATAGACTCAGAGATTTAGCCATGCCTTGTGATTTTTCTTAACTTGCTTCTTTAATATGTTACTTTATACATATTCTATTATGGCAAACAAAAATTAAAAAATCCATCCACCTGTTACTCATGCAAAACACCTGAGCCATGTTTTGCATGTTGTGCCAAATTTAGCAAATTAGCAAAGATGTAAGTGGACACATCTGTATTATAGGCAAATGCCTATCATTTGGAATGCCTAGGGGCATCCCTACTCTAGGACCAGCCTGTCTCTCACTGGTGGCAAAGTGTATTAATAATTTTTTTTTATTTTTTTATGAACAATTGCAGTGTAGCCTTTGGCTGATGCAGGAGTGGAATAGGGGTAGAGTAGGCACTGTGACTGATCACCTGCTCACCCAATTAATTACTTTGACATACTGATTTGACCACCATGGTGACCAGTGTGTGGATGCCGGGGCATGGCGTGGGTGGAGCAGGAGCTAATGAGGAGTAAGGGCAGGCTCCATCAGTCATGGAGAACACTGCTGCTTTTACCTGCTGCGGGCCAATGGAGAAATGATGGCGGTTGAGCCTATGGGAGTGCCGGTAAGGCCCCACATCTGTGAACAAGCTGCATCCTCTGGTCTGAACTTCACCAGTGCGTGCTCAATTTAGTCTGAGCAATGCTGCTTACTATATCAATGTAGCTGTCTCTTCTTTCCTCCAGGCACCAGTAAACTGTATGTGTCACCATGTTGACCCCCCGAACAGCTACAGTGTGCGTGTGTCTTATGTGTGTCATTTTGTACCCTACAAGGCCCCAGTGCGTATGTAACCATGTTCCTCCCCAAACTAGTGTGTGTGTCATTTTGTACCCAACAAATTCCCACTGTGTATGTATCCATGCCCCCCAACCAAGATACAGTGTGTGCCATATTGTACTGTCTTTGGTCACAATGTAACCATTCCCCCCTGTTTCTGCCCCACAGTTTCCAGTGTGCCACCTTGCAACCACTCCCCAATATGTATGTCTTCATATCCCTGTCCAGGCTCCATTATGTATGCCACCATGTCCTACCAGACCCCATGGTGTATGTCATCATGCACAAGCCCCAGTGTGTATGTCACCATATCCCCACCAGGCACCTGTATATATGTCACTATTCCCCCCACAGGCCCCAGTGTATATCATCATGCCCCCACCAAATCCCAAGTATGTGTGTCACCATATACACCCAGGCCCCAGCATATGTCCCATGCCCCCATGCTCCTAGTGGGTATGGCAACATGCCCCCAGGCCCCAATATGTATGTCACCATGTCCTCCAAGACCCCAGTATGTACATATGTCACCATGCCAAGGTCACAGTGTGTCACCATGGCCTCAGGGTATATTACAATATATCTTCCCAGGCACCAGTGAACCTCCTCCAGGCCCCAGTGTGTATGTCACCGTGCACCCCCATCCAGGCTGCAGTGTGTGTGTCACCATATCCCTCCATGGCACTGTATGTATGTCATTATGCCCCCCCCCGGTTCTAGGGTGTATGTCAACATGCCACCCTATCTGCATATAAACACAAAGGTTTGTGTTGGGATTATCTGCTAGGGGGCATTAACCAAAGTCTTGAAGTCTTGCCAAATCGGTTAGGGCCATGTCTGAGTGCGGGTCATGGGCAGGACTGATAATCAGTACCCCCTGCTGTAGCTGATCTCTGCATATGCAGTGATCAGCATAATTGTGCTGGGAGGGGAGAAATGTTCCCATCATCGCATGTTTACTTCCGGCATCTGATCCCCACTTTGAATTCTGGGGCATGATTTTGGGAGTGATGCCGGTGGTGAGAGACTGCCGCATCACTCCCAGGTGTGGCTACAGCAGGATGAAGTCTATATTGCCCCTCCAGGTCCACTGGGATGGTAAAGTATAAACAAGTCTGTTTTTGAGCAAAAATTCTTTAAAAACGTATGTTGGCATTTTGACATGTCGGCATTTTGAACATGTTGGTATAATGAATGTCGGTATTTTGACCATGTCAGTATTTTGAATGTTGATCAATGGCTGTTGGGATTATGACCATTGTTATTGTGTCTGTCTTTATATCAACTGCTACCCATCATATGTGCTAAGACATTGCCAAGTAATGCACTATTGGCTGCGGTCATATCACATACATTATTGCCAGTTAAGTGGTGAATCCAAACCTTGATCCTAACAATAATGCTCTAACCAAAACTTTAACCCAAACCCCTAATCCAACTGTAACCCCTAACCCTAATAACCACACCCTAGAAAGATAGACAAGATGGCCAAATGGTTCTTACCTGCCTTCAAATTCTATGTTTCTATGACATCATGCAACCCGGGTGGAAAAAAAATAAACTTTTAATGTGTTGCCTGCCAGTCTCCCTCTTTCTGCCTGCGCCCTGCTGAATACAGCACAGTATGTGATCTGGAATACCAAGAATCTTGGAGCCCAGTACAATTGTCTTCCATGAACTCCCCTGTTGCCGGGCCAGCATAGTGCTTTTGAATACCCTTGGACTCTTCTCTAGGTTGTTCTTTGAACTCTGTGGGCCTAATTCGGACCTTATTGCAGCAGTAAAATTGTTCTCCAATGGGCAAAACCATGTGCTCTGCAGGTGGGGCAGATATAACATGTGCAGAGAGAGTTGAATTTGGGTGGGGTGTGTTCAAACTGTAATCTAAATTGCAGTGTAAAAATAAAGCAGCCATTATCAGTGGCAAATGCAGGATTTGCATGGGGTTTTCCACTCCAGAACTGGGAGAAGCCAAGCACGGGAGGTGACCCAGTATATGCTGGGTCCGTAAAACTAGTGTGTGTGTGTGTGTATATATACATATATATATATATATATATATATATATATATATATATATATATACACACACATATGGTATATATATATATATATAAAACAATAGAAGAATTGGCTCCAGGGGGTCGCATCAACTCCCAGTATTCCAACCCCTAATTGGTTAATACTTTTTTTTAAAATAACATGTTCCATCATAAAACATTTATTAAAAACATATTCAAATTAATACACAGGAGATAAATTATTCCACACTTTAAGATGTATGACTCTTAGCGCTGAATACAAATGTTAAAGGATCACAACAATCTCCTCCTTCTCCTTATAGTTGGTTCGGAGATAGCTTCACAACACAGACAACCCAACGCGTTTCGTCTTATACAAAAGACTTCATCAGGGGTATCTCTACAATAGTAAAAAATCTTATCAGAACTAAAAATAATTGTTCCTTAATAAAAATGCATAATACATTCAATCAAAATATATGAGGAACATATCATTATAATAGAACAAGGATATATCAGAGCAGACAGAATGAAAAGGAAGAAAATTACAATTGAATCTTGGGTCCTACCTCAAGCAGCTGAGAAGTACAGTAGTTTATACAAACAGTATAATGCGACAAAACTTGTTCATACATGCATGATGGAAACTTCAATATAACACCGAGGCTTTCTGATGAACAATCAGTGTGGCCTAATTGGAAAAATATTTACCTCATCATATATACTGAGTGTTCATATTATATATGTAATAAAAATATATCATAATGTCCCCTCACATACCTTGTGGTGAGAACTTGTACAAAAATTCGGAAACCAAGGTACTGAAGGGTCACTTAGAAAGGAAACCTAATAAATTCATATTTAGGGCAAATTAGTGAAAGGTCATTATCAGATATTTAATTAGTCAATGATATCAGTTTTGACTTAGGATAATTGATGCATTTTATAATGAAACCGTATTTAAAGAACAACCTCCCTTTTTAGGTATAACATTTATTGGAGGTTTTTAAGACAAAAAAACTCTTGCTGATCACTACTACCATTCTGGCCCATAGCAATTAAATACTCTAATGAGTCCAGCTGTTTCATTGATTGACATAATGAAAGTGCTGATCATTAAACCCAGACTCTAAAAAGTGCTGGAATGAATTATCAAAGAATAAACTTTTAATTACATACTGTCACAAAATCAAAAGAGATGTGAAAGTGAATATATCCAACCATTGAAAGCACTAAAGTGCAATATTGCAAATATACATGAATAAAATATACATAGTGACATTTACAAATTTAAACAGAGCTTTGTTCAGAATGATGCCATATTCCCTCACCTTCTATATATCTGCAGTGGACGCTCAGTACCTGTGCAATGAAGCACCAGACTAAATGTTACCCCTTATAAAGGGAAAGGTGATGATGTCATCACATATCCTATTTTGATTGGTGCACAAATAAAGGCTAATTATAGCCTGATTATTAATGGTATAAACTAACCAACCTATGAATTTTATCCTCTTATCATTAGGATTGATTCACTATAATAATCCTCACCCTTATATCCACCCAATATAAGTAAAAGTTTAATTGTTATATGACCCACAATGCATTGCAGTGTGAGTCTCATTGAAAGCTGCTTTTGTGAATGAATTACAGTATTAGTAGCCAATCACTGTGTAATAGGGGCGGGTACTTTAGCCTCTGATATTAGAATATCTGTGTATATCTATAAATAAACATATTGTGAGCACTTAAGAGACACTGCTGTGGGGAAAGTGCTTCCCTTCAGCCCCCTCCACCACCTCTGATCGTTAAAACGAACGGTCCAGGACGCTGCACGCGTCCGCTATAGCAGGACCTAATGCGTTCCAGCGCCATCTCTGTTTTGCGTTCCACCAGCCCCGTCCGGCGCTTCCCGTCATCTGACCTGATCACAGGTTATAGGCGGCCAATAAGGAGACTCTCTACCGATTACAGAAGCTAGAATACCGAACGACCGTTCAATAGATAGCCACTTGTACATACTTTAACCCCCGCTTGAATCAATCATTAGTGTCTCATCTGACAATAAATTCCATACCTATGGGGCATACTTATTTCTATTCCATACATTAGAGGAGAAATGAGAGGTCAGAACCCATCATATCCCATATAGTGTACCTATATGAACTATACAGATAGCCTCAGGCCCTATTTAAAAACAGGACTAGGACCCTCGTATAGTTCACAATTCCTATGAGCCCGTTTTGTGGGAAATGCATATCCCACATACGTTTCCCGTATAACGTAAAATTTCATTTGAATTGATTTATACTTCAATGGGACCACTAGTATACCCATCTTCTAAATAGTATTTGATTTAAATGGGTCGTGAATTCTTTCACTACCAGTGTAAAACCTTATAAACAGTCATGTTCAATATATTATTAAATTGTGCTACATATGATCAATTGATGCCCATACACATTCTTATAAGTGAAATCTCGTAGCTACTACACTAACGTGATATCATCTTTACCTCATAAATTAGTGATATATTATTACAACCCACACCCTTTACAACGCTATATATGAATTGATACTTTACTGTATATGAATCAACTCGTAAAAACTAATGGTTGATTCAGATTAATTTAAAACTTTAAATATAGAACCTAAGGTTCTGTTATACTATACTATTACCTAATGTGCTATACGTGTTACTTGAATCCATATTAACTCTATACTATCCTCCCTACAGCTTGAAGTGATGTACAGTATACGGACACCCCCAGGGGCAAAACTCTGGGAGGCAGTGGAGTCGGCTGCCGCCGGGCTCCTGCCCTCAAGGGGGCACATCTCCTCCATTGTCTCCAGCTGACTGACCCTGGCGATCATTTGCTGCGAGGAGCTTTCGAGTCAGTGACACAGAAGCTGCCTCCTCATATATACAGAGAGCTGTCTGTGGCTGCAGCTAGGGGGAGCTCCAGAGTGCAGCTCCTGCCAGGCCCTTCCAGTTGAGTTGGCCGAGTGAAGCTCCCTGTTCCTCCGTTGGGCTGTTAGCAGCAGGTAGGCACTGGCAGCACTTGCCTCAAGCTGCACTGTGTGGGGGTGTGTGTAGTTGGAAGGGGGAGGGGTGCTGGGGGGGTCTTTAATAAATGTTGGCAGCACTGTGTTTTATGTGTGCATGTTTAAGTGAGGTGTGTGTGTGAGTGAAGGAGGCATATGTTTTTGTTTGTGTGTGTTTTTAAGTGAAAGAGGTATGTGTGCATGTAAGGGAGACGTGTGTGTGTGTGTGTGTGTGTGTGTGAGGCATATGTGTGTTTAAGTAAAAGAGGCATTTGTGTGTGTGTAAAAGTGAGAGGCGTGTGTATGTTTAAGTGAAGGAGGCGTGTGTGTAAGTGAGAGGCATGTGTGTAAGTGAGGAGTGTGTGTGTTTAAGCGAATGAGGCATGTGTGTTTAAGCGAAGGAGGCGTGTGTTTAAGCAAAGGAGGCATGTGTGTGTGTGTTTAAGCGAAGGAGGTGTGTGTAAGTAAGAGGCGTGAGTGTAAGTGAGAGGCATGTGTGTGTGTTTAAGTGAAAGAGGCATTTGTGTGTGTGTTTAAGTGAAAAAGGCGCTTGTGTGTTTTTAAGTAAAATAGGTATTTGTGTTTAAGTGAAAGAGACATTTGTGTGTGTGTGTTTTTATGTGAAATAGGCGTTTGTGTGTTTTTAAGTGAAAAAGGCATTTGTGCATTTTTTATATATAGATATATATATCGGCACACCACTGCGCCAAGGCATCTACATTGTGACACGCTGGTGGGTGAGGGAGTACTGTAGGTGTGCTATAAAGGTATGCTGGTGTCTATTTTATTGTGATGACTGACTTGGAGTGCCGTCCACTTTGCTTGTGTATCTATATTACTATTGGGAAAGGCACCTGAGCACGCTGCTACTGTTCTCCATGAGTGCCGGATAGCTACATATGAAGAGGGTGTGTGTGTGGGGGTGTGTATGTATGTAGGGGGGGGCAACAACATTTATCATGCCTCCGGGCGACTGGGGCAAACTTACGCCACTGTACACCCCTATGAACAAAGCTCCATCTTTACAATAGTATAGTCATATAAACATAAATACACATACTGACAATTTATTAAATTACATCCTACTCTTATGGCCTAAAATACCTTCTTAGTTTGAACCGGGGGAAGGTATAAGCTAATAACTGAACCTGTCACTGAGCAAGCATAGTCAATACATCAAAGGAGGGTTTGTCTCCCTTAAAGGAAGACTGCCATGTCTATGCTCTCGTTCAATCCATTCGGAATGAGGGTATTGAGGGTATAGATCCAGAAAGATTCCTTCTTAGTTAACTGTTTATCTCTATCACCTCCTCTCTTATCTTCCTGTATATGTTCAATCACTGTAAATGTCAAGCCCTGAACATCTGAATCATGTTTTTCCTGAAAGTGGCGGGGGAGGCTATGATTCTGAACTTTATTTCTAATATTCCGCAGGTGTTCCTGTATCCTTATTTTAAGGCTTCTCTTGGTTTTGCCTATATATGATAACTTGCAACTACATTCGATCTTGTATACCACATAGTTAGTATTGCAGGTAACCACTGACATTAAGCTGTGTGTTTTATTGCCCTCATCCTTCCAATGGAAGCCCTTCTTATCTACAAAACGGCAGCAGTTACATTTATTACAAGGAAAAAGGCCCCTTCGCTTCATGAGGGGGTGACCGTTGGTATTCTCTACATTTTGTTGGATGGTTTGAAGTTGACTGGGTGCCAATAAGTTCTTAAGATTTTTGGATTTTCTAAAGACGATGTTTGGTCTGTTGGGTAGATGTGGTCCCAATACAGGGTCCTTGAGGAGAAGGTGCCAATGTCGGTACATAATGTGCTTGATCTTAACATTTTCTTGATTGTGTTGCGTGATGAAGGGTCTCTCCGACTGACGTTTACAAATAGCAAAACGTCAGTCGGAGAGACCCTTCATCACGCAACACAATCAAGAAAATGTTAAGATCAAGCACATTATGTACCGACATTGGCACCTTCTCCTCAAGGACCCTGTATTGGGGCCACATCTACCCAACAGACCAAACATCGTCTTTAGAAAATCCAAAAATCTTAAGAACTTATTGGCACCCAGTCAACTTCAAACCATCCAACAAAATGTAGAGAATATCAACGGACACCCCCTCATGAAGCGAAGGGGCCTTTTTCCTTGTAATAAATGTAACTGCTGCCGTTTTGTAGATAAGAAGGGCTTCCATTGGAAAGATGAGGGTAATAAAACACACAGCTTAATGTCAGTGGTTACCTGCAATACTAACTATGTGTTATACAAGATCGAATGTAGTTGCAAGTTATCGTATATAGGCAAAACCAAGAGAAGCCTTAAAATAAGGATACAGGAACACCTGCGGAATATTAGAAATAAAGTTCAGAATCATAGCCTCCCCCGCCACTTTCAGGAAAAACATGATTCAGATGTTCAGGGCTTGACATTTACAGTGATTGAAAATACACAGGAAGATAAGAGAGGAGGTGATAGAGATAAACAGTTAACTAAGAAGGAATCTTATTGGATCTATACCCTAAATACCCTCATTCCGAATGGATTGAACGAGAGCATAGACATGGCAGTCTTCCTTTAAGGGAGACAAACCCTCCTTTGATGTATTGACTATGCTTGCTCAGTGACAGGTTCAGTTATTAGCTTATACCTTCCCCCGGTTCAAACTAAGAAGGTATTTTAGGCCATAAGAGTAGGATGTAATTTAATAAATTGTCAGTATGTGTATTTATGTTTATATGACTATACTATTGTAAAGATGGAGCTTTGTTCATAGGGGTGTCCGTATACTGTACATCACTTCAAGCTGTAGGGAGGATAGTATAGAGTTAATATGGATTCAAGTAACACGTATAGCACATTAGGTGATAGTATAGTATAACAGAACCTTAGGTTCTATATTTAAAGTTTTAAATTAATCTGAATCAACCATTAGTTTTTACGAGTTGATTCATATACAGTAAAGTATCAATTGATATATAGCGTTGTAAAGGGTGTGGGTTGTAATAATATATCACTAATTTATGAGGTAAAGATGATATCACGTTAGTGTAGTAGCTACGAGATTTCACTTATAAGAATGTGTATGGGCATCAATTGATCATATATAGCACAATTTAATAATATATTGAACATGACTGTTTATAAGGTTTTACACTGGTAGTGGAAGAATTCATGACCCATTTAAATCAAATACTATTTAGAAGATGGGTATACTAGTGGTCCCGTCGAAGTATAAATCAATTCAAATTAAATTTTACGTTATACGGGAAACGTATGTGGGATATGCATTTCCCACAAAACGGGCTCATAGGAGTTGTGAACTATACGAGGGTCCTAGTCCTGTTTTTAAATAGGGCCTGAGGCTATCTGTATAGTTCATATAGGTACACTATATGGGATATGATGGGTTCTGACCTCTCATTTCTCCTCTAATGTATGGAATAGAAATAAGTATGCCCCATAGGTATGGAATTTATTGTCAGATGAGACACTAATGATTGATTCAAGCGGGGGTTAAAGTATGTACAAGTGGCTATCTATTGAACGGTCGTTCGGTATTCTAGCTTCTGTAATCGGTAGAGAGTCTCCTTATTGGCCGCCTATAACCTGTGATCAGGTCAGATGACGGGAAGCGCCGGACGGGGCTGGTGGAACGCAAAACAAAGATGGCGCTGGAATGCATAAGGTCCCGCTATAGCAGACGCGTGCAGCGTCCTGGACCGTTCGTTTTAACGATCAGAGGTGGTGGAGGGGGCTAAAGGGAAGCACTTTCCCCACAGCAGTGTCTCTTAAGTGCTCACAATATGTTTATTTATAGATATACACAGATATTCTAATATCAGAGGCTAAAGTACCCGCCCCTATTACACAGTGATTGGCTACTAATACTGTAATTCATTCACAAAAGCAGCTTTCAATGAGACTCACACTGCAGTGCATTGTGGGTCATATAACAATTAAACTTTTACTTATATTGGGTGGATATAAGGGTGAGGATTATTATAGTGAATCAATCCTAATGATAAGAGGATAAAATTCATAGGTTGGTTAGTTTATACTATTAATAATCAGGCTATAATTAGCCTTTATTTGTGCACCAATCAAAATAGGATATGTGATGACATCATCACCTTTCCCTTTATAAGGGGTAACATTTAGTCTGGTGCTTCATTGCACAGGTACTGAGTGTCCACTGCAGATATATAGAAGGTGAGGGAATATGGCATCATTCTGAACAAAGCTCTGTTTAAATAATAAGAATTTACTTACCGATAATTCTATTTCTCGGAGTCCGTAGTGGATGCTGGGGTTCCTGAAAGGACCATGGGGAATAGCGGCTCCGCAGGAGACAGGGCACAAAAAGTAAAGCTTTAGGATCAGGTGGTGTGCACTGGCTCCTCCCCCTATGACCCTCCTCCAAGCCTCAGTTAGGATACTGTGCCCGGACGAGCGTACACAATAAGGAAGGATTTTGAATTCCGGGTAAGACTCATACCAGCCACACCAATCACACTGTACAACCTGTGATCTGAACCCAGTTAACAGTATGATAACAGCGGAGCCTCTGAAAAGATGGCTCACAACAATAATAACCCGATTTTTGTAACTATGTACAAGTATTGCAGATAATCCGCACTTGGGATGGGCGCCCAGCATCCACTACGGACTCCGAGAAATAGAATTATCGGTAAGTAAATTCTTATTTTCTCTATCGTCCTAGTGGATGCTGGGGTTCCTGAAAGGACCATGGGGATAATACCAAAGCTCCCAAACGGGCGGGAGAGTGCGGATGACTCTGCAGCACCGAATGAGAGAACTCCAGGTCCTCCTTAGCCAGGGTATCAAATTTGTAGGATTTTACCAACGTGTTTGCCCCTGACTAAATAGCCGCTCGGCAAAGTTGTAAAGCCGAGACCCCTCGGGCAGCCGCCCAAGATAAGCCCACCTTCCTTGTGGAATGGGCATTTAGATATTTTGGCTGTGGCAGGCCTGCCACAGAATGTGCAAGCTGAATTGTATTACACATCCAACTAGCAATAGTCTGCTTAGAAGCAAGAGCACCCAGTTTGTTGGGTGCATACAGGATAACAGCAAGTCAGTTTTCCTGACTCCAGCCGTCCTGGAACCTATATTTACAGGGCCCTGACAACATCTAGCAACCTGGAGTCCTCCAAGTCCCTAGTAGGCGCAAGGCACCAAAATAAGCTGGTTCAGGTGAAACACTGACACCACCTTAGGGAGAGAACTGGGGACGAGTCCGCAGCTCTGCCCTGTCCAAATGGACAACCAGATATGGGCTTTTTTGAGAAAAAAACCACCAATTTGACACGCGCCTGGTCCAGGCCAGGGCCAAGAGCATGGTCACTTTTCATGCGAGATGCTTCAAATCCACAGATTTGACTGGTTTTAAACCAATGTGATTTGAGGAATCCCAGAACTACGTTGAGATCCCACAGTGCCACTGGAGGCACAAAATGGGGTTGTATATTCAATACTCCCTTGACAAACTTCTGGACTTCAGGAACTGAAGCCACTTCTTTCTGGAAGAAAATCGACAGGGCCGAAATTTGAACCTTAATGGACCCCAATTTGAGGCCCATAGACACTCCTGTTTGCAGGAAATGCAGGAATCGACCGAGTTGAAATTTCTTCGTGGGGCCTTTCTGGCCTCACACCACGCAACATATTTTTGCCACATGTGGTGATAATGTTGTGCGGTCACCTCCTTTCTGGCTTTGACCAGGGTAGGAATGACCTCTTCCAGAATGCCTTTTTCCCTTAGGATCCGGCGTTCCACCGCCATGCCGTCAAACGCAGCTGCGGTAAGTCTTGGAACAGACATGGTACTTGCTGAAACAAGTCCCTTCTTAGCGGCAGAGGCCATAAGTCCTCTGTGAGCATCTCTTGAAGTTCCGGGTACCAAGTCCTTCTTGGCCAATCCGGAGCCATGAGTATAGTTCTTACTCCTCTACGTCTTATAAGTCTCAGTACCTTAGGTATGAGAAGCAGAGGATGGAACACATACACCGACTGGTACATCCATGGTGTTACCAGAACGTCCACAGCTATTGCCTGAGGGTCTCTTAACCTGGCGCAATACCTGGCCCGTTTTTTGTTCAGACGGGACGCCATCATGTCCACCTTTGGTATTTCCCAACGGTTTACAATCATGTGGAAAACTTCCCGATGAAGTTTCCATTCTGCCGGGTGGAGGTCGTGCCTGCTGAGGAAGTCTGCTTCCCAGTTTCCATTCCCGGAATGAAACACTGCTGACAGTGCTATCACATGATTTTCCGCCCAGCGAAAAGTCCTTGCAGTTTTTTCCATTGCCCTCCTGCTTCTTGTGCCGCCCTGTCTATTTACGTGGGCGACTGCAGTGATGTTTTTCCCACTGGATCAATACCGGCTGACCTTGAAGCAGAGGTCTTGCTAGGCTTAGAGTATTATAAATTTACCCTTAGCTCCAGTATATTTATGTGGAGAAAAGTCTCCAGACTTGATCACACTCCCTGGAAATTTTTTCCTTGTGTGACTGTTCCCCAGCCTCTCGGGCTGGCCTCCGTGGTCACCAGCATCCAATCCTGAATGCCGAATCTGCGGCCCTCTAGAAGATGAGCACTCTGTAACCACCACAGGAGAGACACCCTTGTCCTTGGATATAGGGTTATCCGCTGATGCATCTGAAGATGCGATCCAGACCATTTGTCCAGCAGATCCCACTGAAAAATTCTTGCGTGAAATCTGCCGAATGGAATTGCTTCGTAGGAAGTCACCATCTTTACCAGGACCCTTGTGCAATGATGCACTGATTTTAGGAGGTTCCTGACTAGCTCGGATAACTCCCTGGCTTTCTCTTCCGGGAGAAACACCTTTTTCTGGACTGTGTCCAGAATCATCCCTAGGCACAGCAGACTTGTCGTCGGGATCAGCTGCGATTTTGGAATATTTAGAATCCACCCGTGCTGTTGTAGCAGTATTGCTACTCCGACCTCCAACTGTTCCCTGGACTTTGCCCTTATCAGGAGATCGTCCAAGTAAGGGATAATTAAGACGCCTTTTCTTCGAAGAAGAATCATCATTTCGGCCATTACCTTGGTAAAGACCCGGGGTGCCGTGGACAATCCAAACGGCAGCGTCTGAAACTGATAGTGACAGTTCTGTACCACGAACCTGAGGTACCCTTAGTGAGAAGGGCAAATTTTGGACATGGAGGTAAGCATCCCTGATGTCTCGGGACACTATATAGTCCCCTTCTTCCTGGTTCGTTATCACTGCTCTGAGTGACTCCATCTTGATTTGAACCTTTGTAAGTGTTCAAATTTTTTTAGATTTAGAATAGGTCTCACCTAGCCTTCTGGCTTCAGTACCACAATATAATGTGGAATAATACCCCTTTTCTTGTTGTAGGAGGGGTAATTTGATTATCACCTGCTGGGAATACAGCTTGTGAATTGTTTCCCATACTGCCTCCTTGTCGGAGGGAGACCTTGGTAAACCAGACTTCAGGAGCCTGCGAAGGGGAAACGTCTCGACATTCCAATCTGTACCCCTGGGATACTACATGTAGGATCCAGGGGTCCTGTACGGTCCCAGCGTCATGCTGAGAGCTTGGCAGAAGCGGTGGAACGCTTCTGTTCCTGGGAATGGGCTGCCTGCTGCAGTCTTCTTCCCTTTCCTCTATCCCTGGGCAGATATGACTCTTATAGGGACGAAAGGACTGAGGCTGAAAAGACGGTGTCTTTTTCTGCAGAGATGTGACTTAGGGTAAAAACGCTGGATTTTCCAGCAGTTGCCGTGGCCACCAGGTCCGATGGACCGACCCCAAATAACTCCTCTTCCTTTATACGGCAATACACCTTTGTGCCGTTTGGAATCTGCATCACCTGACCACTGTCGTGTCCATAAACATCTTCTGGCAGATATGGACATCGCACTTACTCTTGATGCCAGAGTGCAAATATCCCTCTGTGCATCTCGCATATATAGAAAATGCATCCTTTAAATGCTCTATAGTCAATAAAATACTGTCCCTGTCAAGGGTATCAATATTTTTAGTCAGGGAATCCGACCAAGCCACCCCAGCTCTGCACATCCAGGCTGAGGCGATCGCTGGTCGCAGTATAACACCAGTATGTGTGTATATACTTTTTATGATATTTTCCAGCCTCCTGTCAGCTGGCTCCATGAGGACGGCCCTATCTATAGACGGTACCGCCACTTGTTTTGATAAGCGTGTGAGCGCCTTGTCCACCCTAAGGGGTGTTTCCCAACGCGCCCTAACTTCTGGCGGGAAAGGGTATACCGCCCATAATTTTCTATCGGGGGGAACCCACGCATCATCACACACTTCATTTAATTTATCTGATTCAGGAAAAACTACGGTAGTTTTTTCACATCCCACATAATACCCTCTTTTGTGGTACTTGTAGTATCAGAAATATGTAACACCTCCTTCATTGCCCTTAACGTGTGGCCCTAATAAGGAATACGTTTGTTTATTCACCGTCGACACTGGATTCAGTGTCCATGTCTGTGTCTGTGTCGACCGACTAAAGTAAACGGGCGTTTTAAAACCCCTGACGGTGTTTCTGAGACGTCTGGACCGGTACTAATTGTTTGTCGGCCGTCTCATGTCGTCAACCGACCTTGCAGCGTGTTGACATTATCACGTAATTCCCTAAATAAGCCATCCATTCCGGTGTCGACTCCCTAGAGAGTGACATCACCATTACAGGCAATTGCTCCGCCTCCTCACCAACATCGTCCTCATACATGTCGACACACACGTACCGACACACAGCACACACACAGGGAATGCTCTGATAGAGGACAGGACCCACTAGCCCTTTGGAGAGACAGAGGGAGAGTTTGCCAGCACACACCAAAAACGCTATAATTATATAGGGACAACCTTATATAAGTGTTTTCCCTTATAGCATCTTTTATATATTTCTAACGCCAAATTAGTGCCCCCCCTCTCTGTTTTAACCCTGTTTCTGTAGTGCAGTGCAGGGGAGAGCCTGGGAGCCTTCCCTCCAGCCTTTCTGTGAGGGAAAATGGCGCTGTGTGCTGAGGAGATAGGCCCCGCCCCTTTTTCGGCGGGCTCGTCTCCCGCTCTTTAATGGATTCTGGCAGGGGTTAAATATCTCCATATAGCCCCCGGAGGCTATATGTGAGGTATTTTTAGCCAAAAAAGGTTTTCATTTGCCTCCCAGGGCGCCCCCCTCCCAGCGCCCTGCACCCTCAGTGACTGCCGTGTGAAGTGTGCTGAGAGGAAATGGCGCACAGCTGCAGTGCTGTGCGCTACCTTAAGAAGACTGAGGAGTCTTCTGCCGCCGATTCTGGACCTCTTCTCGTTTCAGCATCTGCAAGGGGGCCGGCGGCGAGGCTCCGGTGACCATCCAGCCTGTACTGAGCTAATGTCCAGTAGCCAAAGAAGCCAATCCATCCTGCACGCAGGTGAGTTCACTTCTTCTCCCCTAAGTCCCTCGTTGCAGTGATCCTGTTGCCAGCAGGACTCACTGTAAAATAAAAAACCTAAGCTAAACTTTTCTAAGCAGCTCTTTAGGAGAGCCACCTAGATTGCACCCTTCTCGGCCGGGCACAAAAATCTAACTGAGGCTTGGAGGAGGGTCATAGGGGGAGGAGCCAGTGCACACCACCTGATCCTAAAGCTTTACTTTTTGTGCCCTGTCTCCTGCGGAGCCGCTATTCCCCATGGTCCTTTCAGGAACCCCAGCATCCACTAGGACGATAGAGAAATGTAAATGTCACTATGTATATTTTATTCATGTATATTTGCAATATTGCACTTTAGTGCTTTCAATGGTTGGATATATTCACTTTCACATCTCTTTTGATTTTGTGACAGTATGTAATTAAAAGTTTATTCTTTGATAATTCATTCCAGCACTTTTTAGAGTCTGGGTTTAAAGATCAGCACTTTCGTTATGTCAATCAATAAAACAGCTGGACTCATTAGAGTATTTAATTGCTATGGGCCAGAATGGTAGTAGTGATCAGCAATAGAGTTTTTTGTCTTAAAAACCTCCAATAAATGTTATACCTAAAAAGGGAGGTTGTTCTTTAAATACGGTTTCATTATAAAATGCATCAATTATCCTAAGTCAAAACTGATATCATTGACTAATTAAATATCTGATAATGACCATTCACTAATTTGCCCTAAATATGAATTTATTAGGTTTCCTTTCTAAGTTACCCTTCAGTACCTTGGTTTCCGAATTTTTGTACAAGTTATCTCACCACAAGGTATGTGAGGGGACATTATGATATATTTTTATTACATATATAATATGAACACTCAGTATATATGATGAGGTCAATATTTTTCCAATTAGGCCACACTGACTGTTCATCAGAAAGCCTCGGTGTTATATTGAAGTTTCCATCATGCATGTATGAACAAGTTTTGTCGCATTATACTGTTTGTATAAACTACTGTACTTCTCAGCTGCTTGAGGTAGGACCCAAGATTCAATTGTAATTTTCTTCCTTTTCATTCTGTCTGCTCTGATATATCCTTGTTCTATTATAATGATATGTTCCTCATATATTTTGATTGAATGTATTATGCATTTTTATTAAGGAACAATTATTTTTAGTTCTGATAAGATTTTTTACAATTTTAGAGATACCCCTGATGAAGTCTTTTGTATAAGACGAAACGCGTTGGGTTGTCTGTGTTGTGAAGCTATCTCCGAACCAACTATAAGGAGAAGGAAGAGATTGTTGTGATCCTTCAACATTTGTATTCAGCGCTAAGAGTCATACATCTTAAAGTGTGGAATAATATATCTCCTGTGTATTAATTTGAATATGTTTTTAATAAATGTTTTATGATGGAACATGTTGTTATTAATTTAAAAAAAAAGTATTAACCAATTAGGGGTTGGAATAGTGGGAGTTGATGCGACCCCCTGGCGCCAATTCTTCTATTGTTGTATATTCCTTATTTCCAGTCCCTTCTAACAGGGGACTTAGTTGAATCAGGCTGCCTATACCAAATAGTTTACATACGTATTTATTCAGGGTGACAGGTCTTACAAATTAGCGCAAAGGGAGAGTATTTGTTTTTATATAGATATATATATATATATATATATATATATATATATATACACACATACATATACACATAGCATATTAAACATGCATATATATATATATATATATATATATACAGTACACATGTGTGTGTGTGTATATATATATATATATATATATATATATATACATGTATATACTGGTTGAGTATCCCATATCCAAATATTCCGAATTACAGACTTTTTTGAGTGAGACTGAGATAGTGAAAACTTTGTTTTTTGATGGCTCAATGTACACAAACTTTGTTTAATACTCAAAGTTATTAAAAAATATTGTATTAAATGACCTCCAGGCTGTGTGCATAAGGTGTGTATATGAAACATAAATGAATTGTGTGAATGTACACACACTTTGTTTAATGCAGAAAGTTATAAAAATATTGGCTAAAATTACCTTCAGGCTGGGTGTATAAGGTGTATATGTAACATAAATGCATTCTGTGCTTAGATTTAGGTTCCATCACCATAATATCTCATTATGGTATGCAATTATTCCAAAATACAGAAAAATCCGATATCCAAAATTTCTCTGGTCCCAAGCATTTTGGATAAGGGATACTCCGCCTGTATATCATATGTGTGTGTGTGTTTATATGTATGTGTAATTAAAATAAAGTAAACTTTTATTAAGCACTTACAAGTGCCAACAGGAAGACAGCAGGCTGCAGAGGACACTAGACAGCCATTAATAATACTCGGCTCGAAAAATGCAGCAAAAAAAGAAATAAAAAAAAGAAAGAAATTTTGGGGTAGAGGGGGGGGGGGGGGGTTTCTGGGGGCTCGGAAACCCCCCCCTGCATGTGCCACTGAATATTTACCCTGCACAGAAACAAAGTAACCAACCCAAATCTAACTCACTCCGCACATGTTATATTTGCCCCAACTGCAGTGCATATAGCTTTGCCCGTTGGACAACAATTTTGCTGCAGCGATAAGGTCTGAATTAGGCTCTTGATTTGTTCCTCAGCCTCAGTGTTATTTCAGAGATGGATGATACGTGTGTTTGGGAAGTGACATTACTACTACTAGTGAGAAAATGGTGCATGGGAGGCTGTACTTAATGTCTGATGACCACTCATGTGCAGTAGGGTGACCAGCCCCCACAGCATGAAATACATAGATGACATTACTTTTGCGCATCACACAGATGGGCTCCTTTGGCATCTCCTAGCTGTACCTGCAGGTGTGCTTTCACACATCCCAGTGGTACATAATTTCTAAGTGATAAGAAATTATAATTATCAAGTCTAAAACCTGATAATTAACCACTTAACCGGCATGGTCAGATCACATGTGACTGCGCCGGCCCACTGTCTCCCCGAGTTTTTGACGAGGAGATCCGTTCTGCAGATGTGCATAATATAATATTTAAATATTTAAAAAAAAAATATGTTTTAAACTATATTAAATGAAATGTAAACAACCCCCCCCCCCCCCCCCCCCACAATCTTATAAACTGTTTTGAAGGGAAAAATCGTCAGTTAAATGGTTTTAATAAATAGACCCCAAAATGCGTGTACATGTGATAGGGAATATGGATTGTAAGCTCCACTGGGGCAGGGACTGATGTGAATGACCGAATATTCTCTGTAAAGCGCTGCGGAATTTGTGTGCGCTATATAAATAACTGGTAATAAATAATAATAAATAATAAATAAAATGAGGGACTGTTACCTTTCAATAAAAATATTTATTTTGTCTGTGTTTTTTAACATAAGGATTATTCTAATCCAGCATGGTCTAGCACCAAAACAAACCTGGTTTTATGCCTCTGCTATAAAATCTATGATATTGGATCTCACCTGACAATAACACTTCACAATATAAAGATACATCTTATAAATAAATACAATAAACTATAATATAAAGCTATAAAACCTTTCATATTTTGAAGAGTGTTAGCTGTCAAAATACCATTGAGGGCCCCACATTTGTTTGCAATTTCCTAGCAGGGACGTGCGGTGAGCTAAATAGCTCAGAAGGCACTGGGTAGCCCCAGAGCCAGATTTACATGCAATTTATGGGCCAAAGCGTACATCTGGGCATTATACCAGGGACGTGCAGTCAGGGGAGGCAGGGGAGGCAGTGCCTCCCCTGTGATTTAATTATTACAATCATACAATGAAGATACTTATGACACATAGTCTGTGTCATAAGTATCTTCTTTATTTAATTGTAATAATTTGATGCATGTAAATGCATTTGGGAGGCACTGATAGCAGTGCCTCCCGTGGATAATGAGAACGGGGCAGAGCGGGGGGCGGGGCCAAGCACTGGGCTGTATAAGCCCATTCAAATAGATAGGGAAAGCGGCACTGAAAGAAGTGCCTCGCTGACAGGGACACCAGCCCCATGTCAGCGAGGCACCTGTGATTGGGCAGCGGATCAAGTGCTGGATCCGCTGTCCAATCACCCACGCGACGCTGGAGGCGGAAGAGGCGGCGGGACCCGGCAGCTGTGACCGGCGTTGGAGTGTCGGGGCTGAAGCAGGAGTGAGGGGTGAGTTAGTTTTCTATTTGTTTTGTGTAAAATGTCCCCGCAGTGCTCACCTCTCCACTGGGCCTGCCGCCTCCAGATCCCATCCGTCTCTGCAGCCGTCCGCCTCCATATCCCGTCTGTACAGCCTCCGCTCAGACTGCTTGTTGTTGCCAGGCGTCCCGTTACTAAGCAACGGGCCAGAGCGACAAGTGAGCCTCTCTCTTGTGCGGCTGTTCTCTCTCTCTCTCTCTCTCTCTCTCTCTCTCTCTGTAACTGCTTATTTTCATTCACTGTTACAGGTACCCGTATTGGATTCTGATTCTGCTGGACAAGTGGACGTGATTCTCGGCGTGGGATGTAGGTAAGTAATCTCTCATTTTTTACAGGTCCGCTATAGGATTCTACTGGACAAGTGGACGTGATTCTCGGCGTGGGATGTAGGTAAGTAATCTCTCATTTTTTACAGGTCCGCTATAGGATTCTACTGGACAAGTGGATGTGATTCTCGGCGTGGGATGTAGGTAAGTAATCTCTCATTTTTTACAGGTCCGCTATAGGATTCTACTGGACAAGTGGACGTGATTCTCGGCGTGGGATGTAGGTAAGTAATCTCTCATTTTTTACAGGTCCGCTATAGGATTCTACTGGACAAGTGGACGTGATTCTCGGCGTGGGATGTAGGTAAGTAATCTCTCATTTTTTACAGGTCCGCTATAGGATTCTACTGGACAAGTGGACGTGATTCTCGGTGTGGGATGTAGGTAAGTTATCTCTCATTTTTTACAGGTCCGCTATCGGATTCTACTGGACAAGTGGATGTGATTCTCGGCGTGGGATGTAGGTAAGTATGTGTGAGCGTGTAAGTGTGTTATAATAAAATGTTACTTTCACGGTGTGTGTGTGTTGTGTTTTTATTTGGGTATTTTTTTGTTGTTGTAGAACTACAAGTACCAGCGAGCCCCTTATTTCCCCGAATGCTGGTACTTGAGGTTCTCCAAGTACCAGCAAGCGGGGGAGGCTTTCTGGGCCTTGTAGTTCCACAACAAAAAACAATATTCTTTTTTTAAAACTCATGATTATCAGCCTGGCACCCACCGCCCAGGGGTGCTGGGGACAGCCTCGGGCTTCACCCCTGGCCCTTGGGTGCCTGGAGGGGGGGGACCCCTTGATTTAAGGGATCCCCACTCCTCCAGGGAACCCCGGCCAGTGGTGACTAGTTGGGGGGGTAATGCCATGGCCGCAGGGACCTACGTAAATGTGTCCCCCGGCTGTGGCATTATGTCCCTGGCTAGTGGAGCCCGGTGCTGGTTTTAAAAATACGGGGGACCCCTACATCTTTTGTCCCCCGTATTTTTGGAACCAGGACCGGACTAAGAGCCCGGTGCTGGTTGTCTAAATACGGGGAACCCCTGTCCAATTTTTCCCCAGTATTTAAACAACCAGGACCGGTTCAAAGAGCCTGAGGCTGGTTATACTTAGGAGGGGGGACCTCACGCATTTTTTTTTTTACATTTTTTAACCCATTCAGACCCTTCTCCATTAAGTTAATGGTAGCCCTGGACAACAGAATTGCATTCATGTCCTCCTCCCACTCCCTTCCCAGTACCAAACACTCATTTTTTTTTCTATAAAAATGTACAATATATCACAAGTATGATGAGCAGGCAGGCAGCGGGCATTGGCGGCATCGGAGTGAGATGCAAATTAGTGGCGGAGGGATGGGTCAGTTTATGGTGGCCGAGTTTGTAAGCCAGTGGCGGTGGCAGCGGGGATCGACTCAGGGGCAGTAGCGGGCATTGGCTCGGCGGCGGTAGGGGTCATCGGCAGATTCGGCGGACATTATGGCTGTAGTGCCTCACCAGCCACTGACCTCACCGCACGCCACTGCATTATACACAGGTGAAGCAGTGTAAACTACTGGAAATTTGGTAAGTTTTGAACAGAAATGTGCGGAAAAGATAGGCAGGGGAGGCACTGCCTCCCCTGCCATAGACTTTTTACTCCAGAGTTTTGGCTATAAAATTATTAGAATAATGCAAAGAAGATATTTCTAACATATTCTTTGTATTTTTTATATACTTTATACAGTCAAAACTCTGGTGCAAACGTTAGTATGACAGTAAAGACTCTGCCTCACCCCACCGCACGTCAGTGTTTCCTAGGTACTCTGTGATACTGCAGTACTAGAATGCAAACAGTTTAAGTAGAAATAAAGGAAAAGGTGTACTGGCGCTAGTAGAAGTTTCTCCAATAATAATAACAAAAACGTGGATGAATTGAACAAGTAAATAATTTATTCACTAAACAGTTAAAATGTCACTTAAAAACAAATAAGATTGGGCATAGATTGAAGCTGAGGATCAAAATAAGAATAGCTGCTAGTATGCATCCACATGTGATCCCGGACTGAGAAATAAAGTTCCCTGGGGAATAGTGTTGTTTAAATACAGCTGGTGTTACCCATGGTGATGGAGTCCTCCAAGAGCTTGGAAAATAACAGCAGGCAAGCTGAGATGTTTTATGCAGAGGCTGATTAACTCCAATCAGTGCTGTAATGATGCAGTCCCACAGAGAAATTTCCAAGGCAGGAATATTTGTGTTAAAAGTCCATATCTGGATCCTCACAGGATGGAATGCATATGTTGGTGGCAGCTTGTCACTTAACGCGTTTCCCTAGGCACGGTCACCTAGCTTCATCAGAAGTAAGAAATAAGTTTGAACAAGATTATTTTGCAGCAGGTTGGGGGTGTATAAATTCACTGACAAATACCACAGTAGTACCCTGATTTTTTGCAGCTTGCTAGGTAATATGTAAATACTTGCTGCTTATGTGTGTAGTCCACAAGTGTTGGGCAGCTATATTATTAAACTGTAATTTAGATCTGAGTTTTGGCACGCCCCTTGTTACATCTAAATCTTTCTGCACAATTTACATCTGCCCCAACTGCAGTGCATTCCCAACTTCAAATCAGGCCCTTTGTTACAAATAAACCTTATGCAGATAAGTGTAGGTTTCTTTCTTTATTAGAAAACAAACTGTTACATTGTTATACAAATAGTCTCCAACCCCCCAGAATCCTTCTTCCCTTTATATCCCCAGACCCTATTAGTCCTATACTGTAATTCCAGGTTATTCAAAACCAAATTGTTAAATTTTTAAACAAATACTCCCCAGAACCAATCTTCCCTCTATATCCCTAAACCCCCTTGTTCCTATACTGGAGATCCAGAAAATTGGCCTTGGTTATCATGAAAATATGCAGCAAATTGGTCTTGGTCTCCATGAATATCTGTAGATGAGCCTTGGTCTGCAAAATAGTTTCCAGAGGTATCGCCTTGGTCACGTGCCATAAAGGTGTTGCCTTGTTCCGGTTTGATGATTGGATCTACTCCTGATCCCTTGTCTTCATTATCTACAAAAATAAAGATATGGTTGCAGTCAGTGGTCTATCTGAGCGTGGGAAGGTTTCTATTACATAAAATCTACATCAGCCATTATCCAGTGAAGCATTGGCCTGCACTTTGTGACTATTCTAAAGGCCCATATAGACGGGCCGATGTGGGAGAGATGTGTGCTGAGCGAACCGCTCAGCACACATCTCTCCCGCTGCTCAGCACAGCGCGATGTGTGCTGAGCGTGCGGGGGGAGATGGGGGGGCGCTCACTTCACCCAGCGGGTGAAGTGAGCGACACGCTAGATTAGCCTGCATGCAGGCCAATCTAGCAGCAGCAATAGCGATGCGCGGGGCTGCACATCGCTATCGCTGTAAGGGGTACACACGGAGCGATCAGGCTTAAATTCTAAGCAATCTAGTCAGATTGCTTAGAATACCGCTATGTGAGTACCCACCTTTACTATACCCACATGGTGCAGAGTTGACAATGTTCCTCCACTGTAAAATGATACTTAGAGGCTGATTCAGTTAGTGGTGATGTGCACCAGGGTTCATCTGAGAACATATCCGTGATGTGTGCAGCTCCAGAATGGCACATTGCAGTCTACCTGATAAATGGTCAGTGTATAACCATTTGCTACAAATGGGTATTCTGGGATTTTAGGCCTTGGAGAAAATATTACTGATCAATTTTATTAAAAGTGAATGAATTGGACCATTTCATCTGAACTTTTACCTGGGCAACAATGTAAATCTATAGAATGACATATAAGAACAGTAATTGTTATGAAGTACAATGCAAACAACTCCATCTAAGAGTGCTAATTTGTTTATTATCAGTTTCTTATATAATGCAGAACATTCCATAGCGCTTTATAATTCACACTAGTTATTAAAAAAACAAGTGTAATAAAATTATTTTAAAAGACCCCTGGCTGCTGTCTTTTCTTACTGCCTAGATATCAGTTATTTATTAGTATATATGGGCTAATTTGCCTTGTTAGAAATAATTATCTGCATTATAAAATACATTAAATCAATCAATCAATCAATCAATCAATCCGCTTAGAGCCCTATCAGCAGTGGTGCAGAGGAGAGAGGGTACAACTTACCTGGGCCCAGGTCTGATAGAGGGGTCCAGTAGGGGCCTTGGTCCCCCTTACCTGGCAGCAGCTGCAGCTCTTCCCCTCAGCCCGGCACACGCTGCTGTGTGGCCATGTAGGTGCTTAAAATACCATTTTTTTCAGTATTTTTTTCTAAGGGTGCATGACCACACCTCCTGTGATTAAGCCACACCTCTTGAAAAGCACCTGGGCCCAGCCAGGCTCTGTACTGCCCTGCTTATCAGTACTCTCTCATTGCTCTCAGTGTATCTTTTATTTAGTGAGATTAGATTTATCACTTCCACAAATACTGTATCTCCTCTATTATACAGCTGCAAGTATTTATAACTTTATTGCCATTCAGCTATTCCCTCTGCAATAATTATAGAGGTAAAACTTACAAGGATAGTTCCGCAACAGGTTATTGATACAGACATTGACCTATGTAGGTTCCTGGTCTGTGACCGACTTTATAATGATAATGTACACTGAGTGTACCAATTACTAGTCGGTGGTGCTCCCAGAGTCAGTAGGTTTACAGTACTAAAACAGGAGAGGAGAAAGACTCTATGTTGGGGCACTCTTCATTTAGACATTTAAAACATAACTTTTAATAATTATATTAAAAATAAAGTGACACAGTTTATAAAGATTTGTTTACAAATAATGGTGCATATTAATTATGCTTATCTTGACAATTTATCAAAATAGATGTAGTGATAATAAACGCCTTGGTGAAAATTATTAGTAATTAATAAATAAGTTTTGGTCCCAGAGAGAAAATACCTTGGTTTTAGTATCCTCTGTGTTTATGGGTGCTTGCGATATAAAAGAGGATATATGTGATGTAACGATTTTGGATGTTGCCTATGAGGGTTCTTATACACCGTCTGCTCTATGTTTAGGCAGCTGTGTACCCGGGAAGGCTTTTACTTGATGAATATTGTATCATTCGACTTTTTGCTACAGACAGAAGTCTGAAAGTGCGATTAAGTGCTAATTTGGTATGAAGATATACTAACCAAACTATTTGTAAAATAGAGAAAATCGTTAATGAAGACAAAGAGATAGTTTTGTATGTAACGTATTTGATGGTACCTGCTAAAGTTTTAAGATATAAAAGAGATAGGGTAAAGAAAAGAATAGAAAAGTCGAAGGGGGTGTCTTACTTCTGCTGTTCAGCTGGGTTGTTTACTGCACCAGGTGTTCGCTGCTGGTCCCCCACACAGTTACTGATCAGGCCTGCCACAGGTTTGCTTCCAAGATCAAACGGGATCAGGCGTATCCTGTGGAGTATGGCCGTAATCTGCTGAATGAGAGAGTATGACTACCAAGATGCTTCTGCTGTCCAAATTAATGGATGAGAGAGCATGAAAATTGAAGGCTGTATTTCAGAAAGAACATATGAAGGTAATCTTTTGGCTAATATTGCTAATAAAGAACTGATAACCCTAATATCTTGTCATTATTATTGGCCTATACAGATATACATATGTTGCTAATCTGGAGATAGAAGCAGGTACGTAACAGTTTTATATCCACATATTGGGATTATTGGTGTGAAAAAGAGATGGAAAAACATTCAGTTTTAAAAGGAAAAAAAGGGGGAGAGAAAAATATCCCTAATCTACCTTGCAATAAGGATATTTTTGCAGAAAATAAAGTTGTCCTAATCTCTAGTGCTAAACAAATATCGGTGCCCTGTTGTCACTAATTTGATAACAGATTAGTTTATAGTTTGTACAATAGAGAATAGCAAATATTCTGAACATACTAATTTGCTCTTTGTAAGATAAAAACTGATATAGTACATAAATTGCTGTTTTAAAGATAAAGGCTAATAATGTGTTTAAATCACATAAATGTGTACATCACAGTTTTTAACTCCTTAGTGCATAACAAACATCAGTGCATTATTGTTGTTCCATTGCTATATATATTAGTGCACATAGGCAGAATAAAGTATAATGAAGGAGGTAATTTGATGCACATAAAGTATTATTGAAGATAATCCCTAGATAAATAATAATAAAGAGAAATAATGTGATATACTAAATCTTGTTGCCCAAAATGGGCGCTTACTAAACCGATGTATTCCTTGTCTGGGAGTGGGCTGCGCAGTCCCACTGGATCCCACTAGACCAAACGGACCGTTTCACCGTATTGTAGGCTTGCTCACTGGTCACCAGCAAGCCTACATTACGGTGAAACGGTGCACTAATATATATAGCAATGGAACAACAATAATGCACTGATGTTTGTTATGCACTAAGGAGTTAAAAACTGTGATGTACACATTTATGTGATTTAAACACATTATTAGCCTTTATCTTTAAAACAGCAATTTATGTACTATATCAGTTTTTATCTTACAAAGAGCAAATTAGTATGTTCAGAATATTTGCTATTCTCTATTGTACAAACTATAAACTAATCTGTTATCAAATTAGTGACAACAGGGCACCGATATTTGTTTAGCACTAGAGATTAGGAAAACTTTATTTTCTGCAAAAATATCCTTATTGCAAGGTAGATTAGGGATATTTTTCTCTCCCCCTTTTTTTCCTTTTAAAACTGAATGTTTTTCCATCTCTTTTTCACACCAATAATCCCAATATGTGGATATAAAACTGTTACGTACCTGCTTCTATCTCCAGATTAGCAACATATGTATATCTGTATAGGCCAATAATAATGACAAGATATTAGGGTTATCAGTTCTTTATTAGCAATATTAGCCAAAAGATTACCTTCATATGTTCTTTCTGAAATACAGCCTTCAATTTTCATGCTCTCTCATCCATTAATTTGGACAGCAGAAGCATCTTGGTAGTCATACTCTCTCATTCAGCAGATTACGGCCATACTCCACAGGATACGCCTGATCCCGTTTGATCTTGGAAGCAAACCTGTGGCAGGCCTGGTCAGTAACTGTGTGGGGGACCAGCAGCGAACACCAGGTGCAGTAAACAACCCAGCTGAACAGCAGAAGTAAGACACCCCCTTCGACTTTTCTATTCTTTTCTTTACCCTATCTCTTTTATATCTTAAAACTTTAGCAGGTACCATCAAATACGTTACATACAAAACTATCTCTTTGTCTTCATTAACGATTTTCTCTATTTTACAAATAGTTTGGTTAGTATATCCTCATACCAAATTAGCACTTATTCGCACTTTCAGACTTCTGTCTGTAGCAAAAAGTCGAATGATACAATATTCATCAAGTAAAAGCCTTCCCGGGTACACAGCTGCCTAAACATAGAGCAGAAGGTGTATAAGAACCCTCATAGGCAACATCCAAAATCGTTACATCACATATATCCTCTTTTATATCGCAAGCACCCATAAACACAGAGGATACTAAAACCAAGGTATTTTCTCTCTGGGACCAAAACTTATTTATTAATTACTAATAATTTTCACCAAGGCGTTTATTATCACTACATCTATTTTGATAAATTGTCAAGATAAGCATAATTAATATGCACCATTATTTGTAAACAAATCTTTATAAACTGTGTCACTTTATTTTTAATATAATTATTAAAAGTTATGTTTTAAATGTCTAAATGAAGAGTGCCCCAACATAGAGTCTTTCTCCGCTCCTGTTTTATAATTATAGAGGTGTAATCCTACTATGCAGCATTGTTATTAAGCAATTAATCTAATAATTCCCTTAATGAGTGATATTAAATATTATAGTGATCTTATAAGGGCTGAGCACAGGTTATCTCCAAGTTGCTAATACACTCATACTGCTAATTTCTGTAGTTAAAAGGGGTTCACTACGATATGCCGGCGGTCGGGCTCCCGGCGACCAGCATACCGGCGCCGGGAGCCCGAACGCCGGCTTACCGACAGTGTGGCGAGTGCAAATGAGCCCCTTGCGGGCTCGCCACGCTACGGGCACGGTGGCGCAATACGCGTGCCACACTATTTTATTCTCCCTCCAGGGGGGTCGTGGACCCCCACGAGGGAAAATAATTGTCTGTATGCTGGCTGTCGGGATTCCGGCGCCGGTATACTGTGCGCAGGGATCCCGTCAGTCGGCATACTGAAGACCACCCGTTGTGTGGGTTATATTTTTCTGTGTACTCAGAGCGATCACTGCTTTAAACATAAGCAATCTGACTAGATTGCTTAGATTTTAAGCAGTGATCTCTCCGTGTTTACCCCCACAGTGATAGCGATGTGCAGCCCTGCGCATCGCTATCGCTAGTGCTAGATTGGCCTGCATACAGGCTCAGTCTAGCAGTTCGCTCATTTCACCCACTGGGTGAAATGAGTGCCCCCCCCGTCTCCCCCTGCACACTCGCACTGTGCTGTGTGAGGGAAGAGATGTGCTGAGCAGTTCGCTCAGCACACATCTCTCCCCAAATTGGGCCGTGAATACGGCCCTTAACTCTGGCCCCAAATGACAATGAAAGGAGATGGATTAGTTATGGGTAGTCTAGTGCAAGTGCAGTGACTGGGGAAAGATTGTTCTGTAGTTGCTGGGGGCTCCCACATGTCTGTTCCCCGTGTCATCACTTCAATAAGAAAGTCTTTGTCATTGTATCTACTGTATGTGGAGTTATCATGTAAACTGCATATAAATGTGCTTTACTATCGCAGTATATACAAGACAAACATGTCTGTATACCTGATGCATCTTTCAAGCATCACAGCCAGGAATGTGCTGGATCTTGCACCCGGCAATTTCCAGGGTCTCAGCCCCGATCCTGCTAAAGAGCAGGTTGGGTACTTAGTCTCAGGTAGATTGCATTCACACACAAACATCCCAGGTTGATGTGTGTTCATGTGTAAAAACCCAGGACTTTTGTGCTAGTGTAAAAGGGGTATAAGTAGATTTATCCTAGTTATTAATTCCCATATACATGCAGGTTGTTTTATTTGCAATGGTCACACTCGTAAAAATATATTACAGTATAATGAGTAACACAATATTACATTTATGTACTGATGGTGTAATGGATAGCATTACTGCCTCACAGCACTGAAGTCATGGGTTTGATTCCCATCATGGCCCTATCTGTGTGGACTTTGTATATTCTCCCCATACTTGCATGGGTTTCCTCTGGGTTCTCCCGTTTCCTCCCACAATCCAAAAATATACTGGTAGGTTAATTGGTTCCCAACAAAATTAACCCTAGCATGAATGTGTGTGCTTGTATATGTGATAGGGTATATAGAATGTAAGCTTCACTAGGGCATGAACTAATGTGAATGGCCAAATAATCTCTGTAAAGTGCTGTGGAATATGTGTGCTCTATATAAATAACTGGTAATAAATAAATGAACATGCAAATAACTAATTCATATATCATTACACTGATAGAGCTTAGGATACCATAGATCAGTTTCCCAAAATCTGTCATTACAGTGCAGGTTTTAGGTATATCTATAATTGAGCACAGGTGACTTAATACCTCAGTCATTATCTTTTAACCATCTGGACTCTAGCATGGATATCCGTAAAACCTGGACTGTTATGTCGGCATTTGGGAAACTCGGCTATAGAACATACAGTAGGCTCCCAAACTCAGTCCACAGGACCCCAAACAGTTCATGTTTTCCAGGTCACCTAGAAGCTGCACAGGTGTAGTCATTACTCACTGACACATAAACAATCTACTTGCAATGCTATGCAGAGCCCCAGAAAACATGAACTGTATGTAGTTCTGAGGACTGAGTTTGAGAACTTTTGCTACAGATGTGATAATGACAGAACTACAGTAAGTCGATATAGTGTATACACTCATGCACATATATATAGCAATACAACTAATGGGAGCATGACTTACCTGGTGATGACAGGATGCTGGTAAAGCAGCAGAGGGTGAGTATGAGTGCTAGCTGCATTGTGAGCAACAGATCTGAGTCAGTACAGAGTACAGGAAGAGTGAGTGAGGAGTGGAGGTGAGAGGAGTCTTTATATAGGAGTCCCATCCTACTCTCCTACTGTATGTTGGAGGTCTGTGTATTCTGGGAGGGGCCACACTGAACAATACAGACTCCATGTCTACAGTCACATAACAATGTTATCACACTACAAGTTACATTACAGGGTCACACAGCTACATGGTATCTCTAGTTATTAGTCTCATCTGCTTACATTTTACATAGCAAACGTTACATCTCTTTCTCACCTAAATTGTTTCTGTTACACATTCAGTCATTCATCTTCTAATATTTCTGTTATTACTAATAGATGTACTGTTCATGTTATTTCCCAACATTATAATTGTTCTGTGTTCCGTATTGCAACATATTTTATTGTTACACACATAACATGTATACTCCATCCTTTATAAACTGGTGAGTGAGGGCTGCAAAGGGGACCATTCTAAAAAATGGGGGGTATGTTACCCCCATGTTGTAGGAGTGACAAGACTCTGCGTGTTTGGATGCAGATTTCTTGGCCCCACAGCAGGAGTTCCGGTATCCAGCCTGAGTATGCTGGGACTGTGATTGATGGTGATCTGATGCTGTATCATCAGACGCAGTACTCGGGTCAGTCCTGCATGCAGGAGGCGTCTTTTTCCTCAGGAATATTTGAGCATCGCTGCTGTGACCAAAAATGCAGCATTAATGCTCACTGCCTCCATCTCTGAATCAGGGCCAATGTCTACAATACAGTCAAACCTACCATCTGTGTTACATTGTATGTTGTGTAAATATACAATATTGTGTATATTGTATCTTATATAAATTGATTACTTATTGTATAACACAAAGAGGTTTCAATAGACACCAACCAGTCATTGTTCCACAGTTACAATGATAGAAGGAGGGGTGTCAAGTAAACAACCATGTTGTAGACAAGTTCTAAATGAGGCCATAGTCACTTACAATGCCCATGCCAGACCCAGCTCTGAATACAGCCCAAGGCTGCACACACCTCACAGGAAGAAGTATTATTTAGCTAAAGGCTCACAGAACTTATACCGTAGTTAAGTATTCAATTTAGGCAATGACAGCCGGGTGCTGCAATATCAATGGATTCTTTGTCATCTTGCAACCACCAGCATTGCCGATTTTACTATATTCTGAATAGGTCAGATCTCATGTTACCCTGGTGGCAGCTCAGTGTGAATGGGTCCTTGAAAAACATCCTGGGTCAAGTGCCCTGGCATTTCAAGTTAAATAGCAGGGTTGAACATGGGAGAAACCCAGGTTACCTGGCAGTGTGAATGGGAAAACCGGGTCATTTAACGTCAGTCCCGTTCAAATCCCATGGAGAGCCGACTCTCTAACACTTGAAGATAATATACTCTTTAAACATTGGTAGAATCAGAGGTGGATTTAAATTTTAAATCCACCTCTGCCCTCCACCCCTACCTATCCTCCAGCGGTATGGGTGGAGGGCAGCTTTGATGTCACATGGGCATTAAGGGGTGTTCTATCTTCCACTCAGCATGTAGTACCTGGAGCAGTAATTTCTGCTAATTACGCCTTTACTGCACAGATGGTGGGAGATGGGGCAGGAGGGTAAACACTGAACTGTAAAAGGGGGCATTGGGAATGAAGGGGCTCCTGTACATGACTTCAAGGATGGTAGGGGGTGTTTAATATGCAGGCGAGGGGTGGATAGTGGAGTGGGTTTAATATTCATCATTTTCCGGTCGGAGAGCATCTTGCTTGACTCCAGAATCCAGTTCCTGGATATAGATTTCTTAGCTTTCAATTAGATAAAACGCTAAAGAGTCCCACATTTTAGGAGGTACTGGGGACTTGGGGATCAAAGTTCAGGAAGCCAATGAAATCCATCAGAACATATAAAACTGCATACCAGGCGTGTGGAGCTGAATCAGGCTGAAGGCTGATATCTCTGGTTCTGGGCATAGCAGTGACAAGCTTCCAGTCTCCACCGAGGGAGAGTCCCAACTTTTGGAATATTCCCTCAGAAACCAGACAGAACCTGTGATATCTGGCTGGGAAGAGCCATTAAAAGGCTCAGATGGGGACCACTGCTTTGAAGTCTGATTATTCCGGTTCCCCATTGCCAATTTTCAAAAATCTGGTACCCCTGTAAAAAAAACATACGAGCCCATCCGGAATCTCCGATATCTGGCTGTCTCACTCGGCTGGCCCCATGTGTTTGTGTGTATGTGTAGCTACAGTGTCGGACTGGGGCATGAAGGGCCCACCAGAGAAATGCAATCACTGGGGCCTCCTAAGGGGCATTGCCATATGCTGTAAGGGGTGCTGATATATAATCAGTACGACTGTACTGATTATATATCAGTCAGTGTGACTGTACTTAGTCAGTGTGACTGTACTGATTATATATCAGCACCCCTTACAGCATATGGCAATGCCCCTTAGGAGGCCCCAGTGATTGCATTTCTCTGGTGGGCCCTTCATGCCCCAGTCCGACACTGTAGCTACACATACACACAAACACATGGGGCCAGCCGAGTGAGACAGCCAGATATCGGAGATTCCGGATGGGCTCGTATGTTTTTTTTTTTTAAAGTGGCAATCATTTATAAGGCAAAGCCAGGTTGGTTTTACCTTGTAAATAATTGCCACTTTTAAAAAAGTACAAGGTCGGACAGAATCTTGGAGCTTCAGCCACCTTGCACTTCATTACAGCCTATGAAGAGAAATAGGGCTAATTTGGAAGTAGAATAGAACAGGAAGAGCTTAGGTCATGATAGGGATAGTCTTTCATACTGTCAGTTTTAATTGAATATATGCAAATAAAACAGCTCAATGTAGCTTAATATTCTTTGGTGACATATTACAGAGTGCCTGTTATTATATTTTGCACTGCACTTTCATTTAGAATTCATCTGAATAAAGGGGCTAATGCAGACCTGATCACTGCTGTGCGTTTTTGTACAGCGTGTGATCAGGTCTAAACTGCACATGCGTTGGCGCCACAGTGTGCCTGCACATGCCAGAGATGTGATAGGTATTTCAGCCCAGCGATTGCCTCTGCCTGATTGACAGGCAGAGGCGTTCGCTAGGCGGGAAGGGGTGGGCCAGCGGCATAGGGCTGCCACTTTGGAGGTGCGGTCCGGCAACGCAGGTGTGCCCGGACCATGCGGGGGCAGGCTGCAGTGGCTGCGTGATATCATATGCAGCTGCTGCAACCCAGAGAGCAATGGGTAACTCCCTGCCAGTGTGCAGGAGCTGCGCTGGTCGGGAGCTACTCTTCAGGTACAAAAGCATCACTGCCGTGCAATGCTTTTGTACTTGTGCAGGGGGGGGGGGGGGGGGGGGGGCAGAGCCAGACATGTGGGTGGACTAGCCCGGTGCTGGGCGTCCCCCCACATGTCTGTGAAAGTGATCGTGGATGTTCTAAATTTAGCACATATATGATCAAGTCTGAATTACCCCCAATATCAGGTGTTTAACTAATCCTTATAGCGTATGAAAGTAGCCACAGCCGCAGTGATCTATTGTTTCATGCAACTGCAGATATATCATAGAACTAGTGATGTGCACCGGAAATTTTTCGGGTTTTGTGTTTTGGTTTTGTGTTCGGTTCCACGGACGCGTTTTGGCAAAACCTCACCGAAATTTTTTTGTCGGATTCGGGTGTGTTTTGGATTCGGGTGTTTTTTTCAAAAAACCCTAAAAAACAGCTTAAATCATAGAATTTGGGGGTCATTTTGATTCCATAGTATTATTAACCTCAATAACCATAATTTCCACTCATTTCCAGTCTATTCTGAACACATCACAATATTATTTTTAGTCCTAAAATTTGCACCGAGGTCGCTGGATGGCTAAGCTAAGCGACACAAGTGGCCGACACAAACACCTGGCCCATCTAGGAGTGGCATTGCAGTGTCAGGCAGGATGGCCCTTCAAAAAAATAGTCCCCAAACAGCACATGACGCAAAGAAAAAAAGAGGCGCACCAAGGTCGCTGTGTGACTAAGCTAAGTGACACAAGTGGCTGACACAAACACCTGGCCCATCTAGGAGTGGCACTGCAGTGTCAGGCAGGATGGCCCTTCAAAAAAATTGTCCCCAAACAGCACATGATGCAAAGAAAAAAAGAGGCGCACCACAGGTATAGAATGTAGATGGATAGTATACTTAATGACGACACAGAGGTAGGCACAGCAGTGGCATTCCGTATCGTACTGCTATATATAGTATACTGGTGGACACTGTGTCGGCAAACTGCAAAACTAAAATGCACCACAGGTATAGAATGTAGATGGATAGTATACTTAATGACGACACAGAGGTAGGCACAGCAGTGGCCTTCCGTATCGTACTGCTATATATAGTATACTGGTGGACACTGTGTCGGCAAACTGCAAAACTAAAATGCACCACAGGTATAGAATGTAGATGGATAGTATACTTAATGACGACACAGAGGTAGGCACAGCAGTGGCCTTCCGTATCGTACTGCTATATATAGTATACTGGTGGACACTGTGTTGGCAAACTGCAAAACTAAAATGCACCACAGGTATAGAATGTAGATGGATAGTATACTTAATGACGACACAGAGGTATGCACAGCAGTGGCCTTCCATATCGTACTGCTATATATAGTATACTGGTGGACACTGTGTCGGCAAACTGCAAAACTAAAATGCACCACAGGTATAGAATGTAGATGGATAGTTTACTTAATGTATGACGACACAGAGGTAGGTACAGCAGTGCACTCTGCACTGTACTCCTCCTATATAATATTAATTACTGGTGGTCCCCAGTCCCCACAATAATAAAGCAGCACACTGAGCACAGATATGGAGTGTTTTTCAGGCAGACAACGTATACTGGTGGTCACTGTCAGCAAAACTCTGCACTGTACTCCTGCTATAGCTGCTCCCCAGTCCCCACAATTAAGCAGTGTGAGCACTCAGCACAGATATATTATGCAGCACACTGAGCACAGATTTGGTATGGAGCGTTTTTTTCAGGCAGAGAACGGATAAAAACTGGTGGTCACTTATCAGCAAAACTCTGCACTGTACTCCTCCTAACAGCTGCTCCCCAATCCTCCCCACAATTAAGCAAAAGCAATAAACCAATCAACTTCTAGTTCTACAATAAACGGAGAGGACGCCAGCCACATCCTCTCCCTATCATCTCCAATGCACGAGTGAGAAAATGGCGGCGACGCGCGGCTGCTTATATTGAATCCGAATCTCGCGAGAATACGACAGCGGGATGATGACGTTCGGGCGCGCTCGGGTTAGCCGAGCAAGGCGGGAAGGTTCGAACCTGCCTTGGACCCGTGTAAAATGGGTGAAGTTCGGTTTCCGAGAAACCGAACCCGTTCATCACTACATAGAACACAATTACTTATTTGCAGTCTTATATCCCTTTCGCATCAATAACCGGGTCCAACCTGCGTTATTGAACATGGTTTCAAGCTGAGTCCAGCTTCTTGAAATCGTGTTTGCAATGCAGGCTGGACCCGGGTTATTGCTGGGTTATCTCTTTGCTGGTGCATGGAGATGACATCATCTCTAATTGCTGGTAATCCAGCTCTCTGCATACTAATAGCTTGACTCTTTACCACATTTTCAAGATCAGTCCCGGGTTTAACCTTGGTCACAGTCCAGGCGCTGAACCTGGGCAGTCCCTTTCACACAAAGCCAGGACATAGGTTGCCCAGGCAATATAAAATATGTGTTTTTGGTCCAATTCAGCCCAAGCCCTATAATATTTCTAGGACAATGTAATATAAGCAGGATGTGACCTTAGCAGTGATTATTAATATCACCTCATTCAATCTACATCTCATAGGAGTATTGGATGTGTATGTACTCCCATCTGACATAACTGTACAACCGGTCTGATAAGCACAATACTCAGCACTATAGAGCAGAAGAAGAGACTATTTCTACCAATACAATCCATACAGTTTGTGTCAACTGTAATAGATTAAGGGGTAACTGTGTTATTCCTTATTGTCTGATAAGAGCTCTTTGATCTGCGATGATGTCTGTCGGTGGGTATCAGACAATTCAAATACAGATTAGTCTGTTTAAACATATTAAAACTTTGCTGTGATTGAATTAACAAAGAAACGCAAAATTATCTAATCATCAGCAAACAGACACAGACATCAGATGAGATTTCCAGTCAGATGCAGAACAACTTACTTTATTATATTGAATCCCAAACTCAGCAACAAAGGTCAATTGTATTTAATTTGTAGCACTCAATACAATTTGTGATTTATCTATAATATCTTCTTTGCACTGCTGAGGTCCATCATGTTATCACCTCTGCTCTCTGCTGCATTTTCATGATGCTATTGGGACTTTAATATGTAATTGCATGAAGCGCCATAATGATGAGACCGGAGGTGGGGCCAACACTATGCCACAGTCTACTCATAGATCTGGGCCCTCTACTCACTGAGGGGTAAATTTACTAAAGCTTCTTATAATGAAAAGTGGGAATGTTGCCTATAGCAACCAAGCAGATTCTGTATGTCATTTCTCTATTGCAACCTAGAAAATGATAGAATCTGGTTGCTATGGGCAACATCACCACTTTTAATTTTTAGAAGCTTTAGCAAATTTACCCCATAGGGTCATAATTATCAGAAAATTGACTTTTTTTTATGTAATGTTGATATTTATCAGGGTACTGCAGCAGAAATCAGAGATATCTATTGTGGTCCCTCATTTATCATTCCCAAAAACTGTCACCATAGCTGTGTATAGCAGTGCTGGCCAAACCGGTCCTCAAGATCTACCAACGGTTCATGTTTTCTAGGCCTCCTGGAGATCTGTAGAATTGTCAGTTAGGAGTGAAGGCAGCACATCTTAATTAGTAATGACTACACCTGTGCACCAGCTAGGTAGTCTGGAAAATGTGAACTGTTGGTAGATCTCGAGGACTGGTTTGGCCAGCTCTGGTGTATAGGGACTGTGATTACGGCAAATTTACCAAGATCCAATAAGCTAAGGTTATGTACACATCAGTGGGAGTGGTGGTGGAGGTGGGAGGAGCAGGGCCATGCTGCATTTGGTAGGTCCATCGGGTTACGCAGCACATGACCAGCGGGAGTGCGCCTCAAACCCAATATTGAGCGTACATACTATACAATATCATAAACCAATAGCAGCCGGATCGTATGCAATATTGCATAGTGTGTACACACCCTTAGCTTCAGATGGAGTTAGTCCATAGAAGCCTATGCGCTAATGTTCAACATTTCTTATTGGAAAGGGATCCTTTGGATATCTATCCTTTATCCTATACTAGAGCATTAGCCTCTGTAGGAAGCTATCGCTTTACTTCCAACTGTTCACTGGGCTATCATCAGTGTCTGTGCCCCAACATGGGATTGTTGCTAAATACCACATTTATATTATTTCTTATTATTGTTTCTTTATGCAGAAATGATATTTAATTGGGCAAAATTCATAATATTATTAAAATGAACTCTAGATCATGGATCTCAGCAATGTACAAGATGGCTGTTCCAGGGTAAAGACCATGACACAGCAGGTTATTTACTAAACTATTTCTAAACAGGGCTACATAGTATGCCCAACATGCCAAAAATGACTGCAGCAACCCTGCATTATGTGTTTTTCTACTTGCTGTAATACAAAGGGCAGATTTGGCTATGAGTGATGTTCTCGTTGTCACTCGTTGCTGTTCATGAGTGCTGCTCCTGCCAGCCAGCTCCCAACTGTCACTTTTACCATTTGGGATTGGCTGTGATGTCTATAAAGTGCCTTGAGTCCTATGGGAGAAAAAGCACTATATAACGTTGTGCTGTCAGATCGCAGAGAAACTGCAAAGAGAAGCAGCTGGCAGCAGTAGGTAAGTGTGGCTATAGATGGAGAGACACAAGGGGGTATGCGAGGGTTGGTAAGGCTGGTGATGCAGTGGCTTGGAAGGATAATGCTAACGCTTTGGGGAATGTAGTGCAGAGGTACAGGGGTTGGACAAGACCAATGGACACAGGGGGATGATGCTGAGATACACAGCAGGGAATAAGGCTGGGAAACACAGAAGAGAAGAGTCAATGGCTGGAGATGTTGAGACCCAGAGCAGAGGGTGCTGGAGAGACATAGGGGAGATGTGAATGTAAACACCATGGTGGTGCTGGAGTAACAGAGCATGGATGTTGCTGTAGAGACACAGGCAAGGATGAGGCTGGCAAGACATTGGGGAAAATGAAGCTGGAGGACAGGGGCGGATTGGGATGGAAAACCAGCCCAGGAAATTGATGGAGCCCTAATGATTAAAGGGGTAGGGTCTGTCAAGCAGGGTGGGTCTCTCCTTATGTGGCCTGACTTACATCTTTTGCTGCAGTTGTGTCTGTGAATTTATAGTAATGTTGCTACTAGAGATGAGCGGGTTCAGTTCCTCGGAATCCGAACCCCCCCGAACTTCAGCCTTTTTACACGGGTCCGAGGCAGACTCGGATCTTCCCGCCTTGCTCGGCTAACCCGAGCGCGCCCGAACGTCATCATCCCGCTGTCGGATTCTCGCGAGGCTCGTATTCTATCGCGAGACTCGGATTCTATATAAGGAGCCGCGCGTCGCCGCCATTTTCACACGTGCATTGAGATTGATAGGGAGAGGACGTGGCTGGCGTCCTCTCCGTTTAGATAGAGAGTGAGACACTTGATTTACTAGTAATTTAATTTTAGTAATTTTGGGGAGCATTAGGAGTACTCAGAGAGTGCAGAGTTTTGCTGATAGTTATACTAGTGACCACCAGTTTTATTTATTATTTAAAATCCGTTCTCTGCCTGAAAAAAAACGATACACAGTCACATACCATATCTGTGCTCAGCCTCAGTGTGCTGCATGATAATATCATCTATGTATATCTGACTGTGCTGAGTGCTCACTGCTCACACAGCTTAATTGTGGGGGAGACTGGGGAGCAGTTATAGCAGGAGTACATAACAGTGCACACTTTTGCTGCCAGTGTGACTGACCAGTGACCACCAGTATATTGTCTGCCTGAAAAAGTTAAACACTCGTGTGGTGTTTTTTTTTTTAATTCTATAAATGCATTCTGCTGACAGACAGTGTCCAGCAGGTCCGTCATTCATTATATTATAATATATACCTGCAGTAGTGATATATATATATTTTTTATATCATTATCATCCAGTCTATACTAGCAGACGCAGTACGGTAGTCCACGGCTGTAGCTACCTCTGTGTCGGCAGTGCTCGTCCATAATTGTATACCTACCTGTGGTGGGTTTTTTTTTTCTATCTTCTTCATACTAGTAGTTTAGGAGTCTGCTGCTGACAGTGTCCAGCAGGTACGTCATTATATAATATATACCTGTCCTGCAGTAGTGATATATATATATATTTTTTATATCATTATCATCCAGTCTATACTAGCAGACGCAGTACGGTAGTCCACGGCTGTAGCTACCTCTGTGTCGGCAGTGCTCGTCCATAATTGTATACCTACCTGTGGTGGGGTTTTTTTTTCTATCTTCTTCATACTAGTAGTTTAGGAGTCTGCTGCTGACAGTGTCCAGCAGGTACGTCATTATATAATATATACCTGTCCTGCAGTAGTGATATATATATATATTTTTTATATCATTATCATCCAGTCTATACTAGCAGACGCAGTACGGTAGTCCACGGCTGTAGCTACCTCTGTGTCGGCAGTGCTCGTCCATAATTGTATACCTACCTGTGGTGGTTTTTTTTTTTTCTATCTTCTTCATACTAGTAGTTTAGGAGTCTGCTGCTGACAGTGTCCAGCAGGTCCGTCATTATATAATATATACCTGTCCTGCAGTAGTGATATATATATTTTTTTTATATCATTATCATCCAGTCTATACTAGCAGACGCAGTACGGTAGTCCACGGCTGTAGCTACCTCTGTGTCGGCAGTGCTCGTCCATAATTGTATACCTACCTGTGGTGGTTTTTTTTTTTTCTATCTTCTTCATACTAGTAGTTTAGGAGTCTGCTGCTGACAGTGTCCAGCAGGTCCGTCATTATATAATATATACCTGTCCTGCAGTAGTGATATATATATATTTTTTATATCATTATCATCCAGTCTATACTAGCAGACGCAGTACGGTAGTTCACGGCTGTAGCTACCTCTGTGTCGGCAGTCACTCGTCATCCACAAGTATACTAGTATCCATCCATCTCCATTGTTTACCTGAGGTGCCTTTTAGTTGTGCCTATTAAAATATGGAGAACAAAAATGTTGAGGTTCCAAAAATAGGGAAAGATCAAGATCGACTTCCACCTCGTGCTGAAGCTGCTGCCACTAGTCATGGCCGAGACAATGAAATGCCATCAACGTCGTCTGCCAAGGCCAATGCCCAATGTCATAGTACAGAGCATGTAAAATCCAAAACACCAAATATCAGTAAAAAAAGGACTCAAAAATCTAAAATAAAATCGTCGGAGGAGAAGCGTAAACTTGCCAATATGCCATTTACCACACGGAGTGGCAAGGAACGGCTGAGGCCCTGGCCTATGTTCATGGCTAGTGGTTCAGCTTCACATGAGGATGGAAGCACAGCCTCTCGCTAGAAAAATGAAAAGACTTAAGCTGGCAAAAGCACAGCAAAGAACTGTGCGTTCTTCGAAATCACAAATCCACAAGGAGAGTCCAATTGTGTCGGTTGCGATGCCTGACCTTCCCAACACTGGACGTGAAGAGCATGCGCCTTCCACCATTTGCACGCCCCCTGCAAGGGCTGGAAGGAGCACCCGCAGTCCAGTTCCTGATAGTCAGATTGAAGATGTCAGTGTTGAAGTACACCAGGATGAGGAGGATATGGGTGTTGCTGGCGCTGGGGAGGAAATTGACCAGGAGGATTCTGATGGTGAGGTGGTTTGTTTAAGTCAGGCACCCGGGGAGACACCTGTTGTCCGTGGGAGGAATATGGCCATTGACATGCCTGGTGAAAATACCAAAAAAATCAGCTCTTCGGTGTGGAAGTATTTAAACAGAAATGCGGACAACATTTGTCAAGCCGTGTGTTGCCTTTGTCAAGCTGTAATAAGTAGGGGTAAGGACGTTAACCACCTTGGAACATCCTCCCTTATACGTCACCTGCAGCGCATTCATCATAAGTCAGTGACAAGTTCAAAAACTTTGGGCGACAGCGGAAGCAGTCCACTGACCAGTAAATCCCTTCCTCTTGTAACCAAGCTCACGCAAACCACCCCACCAACTCCCTCAGTGTCAATTTCCTCCTTCCCCAGGAATGCCAATAGTCCTGCAGGCCATGTCACTGGCAATTCTGACGAGTCCTCTCCTGCCTGGGATTCCTCCGATGCATCCTTGCGTGTAACGCCTACTGCTGCTGGTGCTGCTGTTGTTGCTGCTGGGAGTCGATGGTCATCCCAGAGGGGAAGTCGTAAGACCACTTTTACTACTTCCACCAAGCAATTGACTGTCCAACAGTCCTTTGCGAGGAAGATGAAATATCACAGCAGTCATCCTGCTGCAAAGCGGATAACTGAGGCCATGGCATCCTGGGCGGTGAGAACCATGGTTCCGGTATCCATCATTACTGCAGAGCCAACTATAGACTTGTTTGAGGTACTGTGTCCCCGGTACCAAATACCATCTAGGTTCCATTTCTCTAGGCAGGCGATACCGAAAATGTACACAGACCTCAGAAAAAGACTCGCCAGTGTCCTAAAAAATGCAGTTGTACCCAATGTCCACTTAACCACGGACATGTGGACAAGTGGAGCAGGGCAGACTCAGGACTATATGACTGTGACAGCCCACTGGGTAGATGTATGGACTCCCGCCGCAAGAACAGCAGCGGCGGCACCAGTAGCAGCATCTCGCAAACGCCAACTCTTTCCTAGGCAGGCTACGCTTTGTATCACCGCTTTCCAGAATACGCACACAGCTAAAAACCTCTTACGGCAACTGAGGAAGATCATCGCAGAATGGCTTACCCCAATTGGACTCTCCTGTGGATTTGTGGCATCGGACAACGCCAGCAATATTGTGTGTGCATTAAATATGGGCAAATTCCAGCACGTCCCATGTTTTGCACATACCTTGAATTTGGTGGTGCAGAATTATTTAAAAAACGAGAGGGGCGTGCAAGAGATGCTGTCGGTGGCCAGAAGAATCGCGGGACACTTTCGGCGTACAGGCACCACGTACAGAAGACTGGAGCAACACCAAAAACGCCTGAACCTGCCCTGCCATCATCTGAAGCAAGAAGTGGTAACGAGGTGGAATTCAACCCTCTATATGCTTCAGAGGTTGGAGGAGCAGCAAAAGGCCATTCAAGCCTATACAACTGAGCACGATATAGGAGGTGGAATGCACCTGTCTCAAGCGCAGTGGAGAATGATTTCAACGTTGTGCAAGGTTCTGCAACCTTTTGAACTTGCCACACGTGAAGTCAGTTCAGACACTGCCAGCCTGAGTCAGGTCATTCCCCTCATCAGGCTTTTGCAGAAGAAGCTGGAGACATTGAAGGAGGAGCTAACACAGAGCGATTCCGCTAGGCATGTGGGACTTGTGGATGGAGCCCTTAATTCGCTTAACAAGGATTCACAGGTGGTCAATCTGTTGAAATCAGAGCACTACATTTTGGCCACCGTGCTCGATCCTAGATTTAAAACCTACCTTGGATCTCTCTTTCCGGCAGACACAAGTCTGCAGGGGTTCAAAGAACTGCTGGTGAGAAAATTGTCAAGTCAAGCGGAACGCGACCTGTCAACATCTCCTCCTTCACATTCTCCCGCAACTGGGGGTGCGAGGAAAAGGCTCAGAATTCCGAGCCCACCCGCTGGCGGTGATGCAGGGCAGTCTGGAGCGACTGCTGATGCTGACATCTGGTCCGGACTGAAGGACCTGCCAACGATTACGGACATGTCGTCTACTGTCACTGCATATGATTCTCTCCCCATTGAAAGAATGGTGGAGGATTATATGAGTGACCGCATCCAAGTAGGCACGTCAGACAGTCCGTACGTATACTGGCAGGAAAAAGAGGCAATTTGGAGGCCCTTGCACAAACTGGCTTTATTCTACCTAAGTTACCCTCCCACAAGTGTGTACTCCGAAAGAGTGTTTAGTGCCGCCGCTCACCTTGTCAGCAATCGGCGTACGAGGTTACTTCCAGAAAATGTGGAGAAGATGATGTTCATTAAAATGAATTATAATCAATTCCTCCATGGAGACATTCACCAGCAGCAATTGCCTCCACAAAGTACACAGGGAGCTGTGATGGTGGATTCCAGTGGGGACGAATTGATAACCTGTGAGGAGGGGGATGTACACGGTGATGAATCGGAGGATGATGATGAGGTGGACATCTTGCCTCTGTAGAGCCAGTTTGTGCAAGGAGAGATTAATTGCTTCTTTTTTGGTGGGGGTCCAAACCAACCCGTCATTTCAGTCACAGTCGTGTGGCAAACCCTGTCACTGAAATGATGGGTTGGTTAAAGTGTGCATGTCCTGTTTATACAACATAAGGGTGGGTGGGAGGGCCCAAGGACAATTCCATCTTGCACCTCTTTTTTCTTTCATTTTTCTTTGCGTCATGTGCTGTTTGGGGAGTGTTTTTTGGAAGGGCCAGCCTGCGTGACACTGCAGTGCCACTCCTAGATGGGCCAGGTGTTTGTGTCGGCCACTAGGGTCGCTTAGCTTACTCACACAGCTACCTCATTGCGCCTCTTTTTTTCTTTGCGTCATGTGCTGTTTGGGGAGTGTTTTTTTGAAGGGCCATCCTGCGTGACACTGCTGTGCCACTCCTAGATGGGCCAGGTGTTTGTGTCGGCCACTTGGGTCACTGAGCTTAGTCATCCAGCGACCTTGGTGCAAATTTTAGGACTAAAAATAATATTGTGAGGTGTGAGGTGTTCAGAATAGACTGAAAATGAGTGGAAATTATGGTTATTGAGGTTAATAATACTTTGGGATCAAAATGACCCCCAAATTCTATGATTTAAGCTGTTTTTTAGGGTTTTTTGAAAAAAACACCCGAATCCAAAACACACCCGAATCCGACAAAAAAAATTTGGTGAGGTTTTGCCAAAACGCGTTCGAACCCAAAACACGGCCGCGGAACCGAACCCAAAACCAAAACACAAAACCCGAAAAATTTCCGGTGCACATCTCTAGTTGCTACAATGCACTTCCCTTGTGTACATGCTTGTAAATATGCAAGGATTGAGACTCCCACTGTCAGTGCCTACAGATACTGTAATCATGCTTTGTGTGTTTTTAAATGCTATGCTAGGTGCAGATCATCCAAGTATGACCTCCATTGTGTGTGATTCAGCATTTCTGTAAACAACCACTATCAGCAACATGCCCATACTACATTACCTTTTGTGTCTGGATATCAAACCCTTTTCTAAACGCCCAGGGAATTCCAACACATTTCTAATACATTTCTTGATGCATGCATCTGAATCCGTGACTCTGTACGAACAGCATCAGGACGCATGTGTGGTGCAACACAAATGCATGCACAGACTAAAAACACATTGGCCCCACAGAAAAAAAGCGCATTGGCACCCACAGAGAACAAAAAAAGTCTCCCACAGAGAACAATAAAAAAAAAACATTGCCCCCCACAGGAAATTAAACAAACATTATCCCCCACATTGGCCTCCACAGAAAAAAATCCACTGACCCCCACAGAAACCCCCCAAAACATTGGCCCATACAGAAAACAATAAAACACATTGGCCCCCACAAGAAAAATGTAAAACACATTAGCCCCCACAGGTTTACCCACACACACTGTTACGTGGACTACAGTGTGCAATAGGCTTTCCAATGGTTCTGGCTGGTGCTCATGCAATTACCCTTGCCCAGCAGTCTTTTAGCCTCCTGCAGCCAAAGACTGCCTATAGCAGCCGCCTCTCCAGGGCAGATTAGGTCCACCCCGTACGCAGATGCCCCCAGGTTTTATGTATAGACACGTTCTCACATGAGCAGACTGGTTCTCACGCGGGCTGACAGGTTCTCACAAAAGCAGGAACTATCACCAGTGTTTTGTAGAGATGTGCACCGGAAATTTTTCGGGTTTTGTGTTTTGGTTTTGGGTTCGGTTCCGCGGCCGTGTTTTGGGTTCGAACGCGTTTTGGCAAAACCTCACCGAATTTTTTTTGTCGGATTCGGGTGTGTTTTGTATTCGGGTGTTTTTTTCAAAAAACCCTAAAAAACAGCTTAAATCATAGAATTTGGCGGTCATTTTGATCCCAAAGTATTATTAACCTCAATAACCATAATTTCCACTCATTTTCAGTCTATTCTGAACACCTCACAATATAATTTTTAGTCCTAAAATTTGCACCGAGGTCGCTGGATGACTAAGCTCAGCGACCCAAGTGGCCAACACAAACACCTGGCCCATCTAGGAGTGGCACTGCAGTGTCACGCAGGATGGCCCTTCCAAAAAACACTCCCCAAACAGCACATGACGCAAAGAAAAAAAGAGGCGCAATGAGGTAGCTGTGTGACTAAGCTCAGCGACCCAAGTGGCCGACACAAACACCTGGCCCATCTAGGAGTGGCACTGCAGTGTCAGGCAGGATGGCCCTTCCAAAAAATACTCCCCAAACAGCACATGATGCAAAGAAGAAAAAAAAGAGGCGCAATGAGGTAGCTGTGTGACTAAGCTCAGCGACCCTAGTGGCCGACACAAACACCTGGCCCATCTAGGAGTGGCACTGCAGTGTCAGGCAGGATGGCCCTTCCAAAAAACACTCCCCAAACAGCCCATGATGCAAAGAAGAAAAAAAAGAGGCGCAATGAGGTAGCTGTGTGAGTAAGCTCAGCGACCCTAGTGGCCGACACAAACACCTGGCCCATCTAGGAGTGGCACTGCAGTGTCACGCAGGATGGCCCTTCAAAAAAACACTCCCCAAACAGCACATGACGCAAAGAAAAAAAGAGGCGCAATGAGGTAGCTGTGTGAGTAAGCTAAGCGACCCTAGTGGCCGACACAAACACCTGGCCCATCTAGGAGTGGCACTGCAGTGTCACGCAGGATGGCCCTTCAAAAAAACACTCCCCAAACAGCACATGACGCAAAGAAAAAAAGAGGCACAATGAGGTAGCTGTGTGACTAAGCTCAGCGACCCAAGTGGCCGACACAAACACCTGGCCCATCTAGGAGTGGCACTGCAGTGTCAGGCAGGATGGCCCTTCCAAAAAATACTCCCCAAACAGCACATGACGCAAAGAAAAAAAGAGGCGCAATGAGGTAGCTGTGTGAGTAAGCTAAGCGACCTTCGTGGCCGACACAAACACCTGGCCCATCTAGGAGTGGCACTGCAGTGTCACGCAGGCTGGCCCTTCCAAAAAACACTCCCCAAACAGCACATGACGCAAAGAAAAAAAGAGGCGCAATGAGGTAGCTGTGTGAGTAAGCTAAGCGACCCTAGTGGCCGACACAAACACCTGGCCCATCTAGGAGTGGCACTGCAGTGTCACGCAGGCTGGCCCTTCCAAAAAACACTCCCCAAACAGCACATGACGCAAAGAAAAATGAAAGAAAAAAGAGGTGCAAGATGGAATTGTCCTTGGGCCCTCCCACCCACCCTTATGTTGTATAAACAGGACATGCACACTTTAACCAACCCATCATTTCAGTGACAGGGTCTGCCACACGACTGTGACTGAAATGACGGGTTGGTTTGGACCCCCACCAAAAAAGAAGCAATTAATCTCTCCTTGCACAAACTGGCTCTACAGAGGCAAGATGTCCACCTCATCATCATCCTCCGATTCATCACCGTGTACATCCCCCTCCTCACAGATTATCAATTCGTCCCCACTGGAATCCACCATCACAGCTCCCTGTGTACTTTGTGGAGGCAATTGCTGCTGGTGAATGTCTCCATGGAGGAATTGATTATAATTCATTTTAATGAACATCATCTTCTCCACATTTTCTGGAAGTAACCTCGTACGCCGATTGCTGACAAGGTGAGCGGCGGCACTAAACACTCTTTCGGAGTACACACTTGTGGGAGGGCAACTTAGGTAGAATAAAGCCAGTTTGTGCAAGGGCCTCCAAATTGCCTCTTTTTCCTGCCAGTATACGTACGGACTGTCTGACGTGCCTACTTGGATAAAGAGTAGGAACTGGCGCTAGGTGTTTCCCCAATAATAAAAACTGTGGATGAATTTCAATAAAATAACATACAATTTATTAATGAACTAGACATCACATGCTAAAAGCAGGAATGAATTCCAATAAACACATTCAGTTAAGGGCATTGATGGAGCTCAAAAAAATATTCAATAATGGCTGCTAGTGAGTGTCCACAAAGGATCCCGGACTGAAATATTAGGCAGAGTTCCCTGGGGAGAAGAAATGCAAACAGCTGGTGTTACCCTTTTCGATGGAGGCTTCCAGAGAATTGAAATTGCCAGCAGGCAAGCTGTGCTGTTAGTGTGAGCACTAGGTCTCTCCAATCGGTGCTGTATAAAAGGAATCCCACAGAGGAAACTTTTCAAAGTAGCTTGTTCAAAAGTCCATATCTGGATCCATTTGAAGAACAGGACACTGATGTGGTAGCAGCATACACACTTAACGCGTTTCCCTAGGCTCGGTCACCTAGCTTCATCAGAAGTACTTCTGATGAAGCTAGGTGACCGAGACCCAGTGCTCACACTAACAGCACAGCTTGCCTGCTGGCAATTTCAATTCTCTGGAAGCCTCCATCGAAAAGTTTGCATTTCTTCTCCCCAGGGAACTCTGCCTAATATTTCAGTCCGGGATCCTTTGTGGACACTCACTAGCAGCCATTATTGAATTTTTTTTTTGAGCTCCATCAATGCCCTTAACTGCATGTGTTTATTGGCATTCATTCCTGCTTTTAGCATGTGATGTCTAGTTCATTAATAAATTGTATGTTATTTTATTGAAATTCATCCACAGTTTTTATTATTGGGGAAACACCTAGCGCCAGTTCCTACTCTTTCTTCACAATTTTTATTGGGATTGACAATCCCTACTGGCAGCTGTGACAGCGCGTCTGGGCTTGTCTCTTTGTTGTGCCTACTTGGATGCGGTCACTCATATAATCCTCCACCATTCTTTCAATGGGGAGAGAATCATATGCAGTGACAGTAGACGACATGTCCGTAATCGTTGGCAGGTCCTTCAGTCCGGACCAGATGTCAGCATCAGCAGTCGCTCCAGACTGCCCTGCATCACCGCCAGCGGGTGGGCTCGGAATTCTGAGCCTTTTCCTCGCACCCCCAGTTGCGGGAGAATGTGAAGGAGGAGATGTTGACAGGTCGCGTTCCGCTTGACTTGACAATTTTCTCACCAGCAGTTCTTTGAACCCCTGCAGACTTGTGTCTGCCGGAAAGAGAGATCCAAGGTAGGTTAAATCTAGGATCGAGCACGGTGGCCAAAATGTAGTGCTCTGATTTCAACAGATTGACCACCCGTGAATCCTTGTTAAGCGAATTAAGGGCTCCATCCACAAGTCCCACATGCCTAGCGGAATCGCTCTGTGTTAGCTCCTCCTTCAATGTCTCCAGCTTCTTCTGCAAAAGCCTGATGAGGGGAATGACCTGACTCAGGCTGGCAGTGTCTGAACTGACTTCACGTGTGGCAAGTTCAAAAGGTTGCAGAACCTTGCACAACGTTGAAATCATTCTCCACTGCGCTTGAGACAGGTGCATTCCACCTCCTATATCGTGCTCAGTTGTATAGGCTTGAATGGCCTTTTGCTGCTCCTCCAACCTCTGAAGCATATAGAGGGTTGAATTCCACCTCGTTACCACTTCTTGCTTCAGATGATGGCAGGGCAGGTTCAGGCGTTTTTGGTGGTGCTCCAGTCTTCTGTACGTGGTGCCTGTACGCCGAAAGTGTCCCGCAATTCTTCTGGCCACCGACAGCATCTCTTGCACGCCCCTCTCGTTTTTTAAATAATTCTGCACCACCAAATTCAAGGTATGTGCAAAACATGGGACGTGCTGGAATTTGCCCATATTTAATGCACACACAATATTGCTGGCGTTGTCCGATGCCACAAATCCACAGGAGAGTCCAATTGGGGTAAGCCATTCTGCGATGATCTTCCTCAGTTGCCGTAAGAGGTTTTTAGCTGTGTGCGTATTCTGGAAAGCGGTGATACAAAGCGTAGCCTGCCTAGGAAAGAGTTGGCGTTTGCGAGATGCTGCTACTGGTGCCGCCGCTGCTGTTCTTGCGGCGGGAGTCCATACATCTACCCAGTGGGCTGTCACAGTCATATAGTCCTGAGTCTGCCCTGCTCCACTTGTCCACATGTCCGTGGTTAAGTGGACATTGGGTACAACTGCATTTTTTAGGACACTGGCGAGTCTTTTTCTGAGGTCTGTGTACATTTTCGGTATCGCCTGCCTAGAGAAATGGAACCTAGATGGTATTTGGTACCGGGGACACAGTACCTCAAACAAGTCTATAGTTGGCTCTGCAGTAATGATGGATACCGGAACCACGTTTCTCACCGCCCAGGATGCCAAGGCCTCAGTTATCCGCTTTGCAGCAGGATGACTGCTGTGATATTTCATCTTCCTCGCAAAGGACTGTTGGACAGTCAATTGCTTGGTGGAAGTAGTAAAAGTGGTCTTACGACTTCCCCTCTGGGATGACCATCGACTCCCAGCAGCAACAACAGCAGCGCCAGCAGCAGTAGGCGTTACACTCAAGGATGCATCGGAGGAATCCCAGGCAGGAGAGGACTCGTCAGAATTGCCAGTGACATGGCCTGCAGGACTATTGGCATTCCTGGGGAAGGAGGAAATTGACACTGAGGGAGTTGGTGGGGTGGTTTGCGTGAGCTTGGTTACAAGAGGAAGGGATTTACTGGTCAGTGGACTGCTTTTGCTGTCGCCCAAAGTTTTTGAACTTGTCACTGACTTATGATGAATGCGCTGCAGGTGACGTATAAGGGAGGATGTTCCAAGGTGGTTAACGTCCTTACCCCTACTTATTACAGCTTGACAAAGGCAACACACGGTTTGACAAATGTTGTCAGCATTTCTGTTGAAATACTTCTACACCGAAGAGCTGATTTTTTTTGGTATTTTCACCAGGCATGTCAATGGCCATATTCCTCCCACGGACAACAGGTGTCTCCCCGGGTGCCTGACTTAAACAAACCACCTCACCATCAGAATCCTCCTGGTCAATTTCCTCCCCAGCGCCAGCAACACCCATATCCTCCTCATCCTGGTGTACTTCAACACTGACATCTTCAATCTGACTATCAGGAACTGGACTGCGGGTGCTCCTTCCAGCACTTGCAGGGGGCGTCCAAATGGTGGAAGGCGCATGCTCTTCACGTCCAGTGTTGGGAAGGTCAGGCATCGCAACCGACACAATTGGACTCTCCTTGTGGATTTGTGATTTCGAAGAACGCACAGTTCTTTGCTGTGCTTTTGCCAGCTTAAGTCTTTTCATTTTTCTAGCGAGAGGCTGAGTGCTTCCATCCTCATGTGAAGCTGAACCACTAGCCATGAACATAGGCCAGGGCCTCAGCCGTTCCTTGCCACTCCGTGTGGTAAATGGCATATTGGCAAGTTTACGCTTCTCCTCCGACGATTTTATTTTAGATTTTTGAGTCCTTTTTTTACTGATATTTGGTGTTTTGGATTTTACATGCTCTGTACTATGACATTGGGCATCGGCCTTGGCAGACGACGTTGATGGCATTTCATCGTCTCGGCCATGACTAGTGGCAGCAGCTTCAGCACGAGGTGGAAGTCGATCTTGATCTTTTCCTATTTTTGGAACCTCAACATTTTTGTTCTCCATATTTTAATAGGCACAACTAAAAGGCACCTCAGGTAAACAATGGAGATGAATGGATACTAGTATACTTATGGATGATGAGTGACTGCCGACACAGAGGTAGCTACAGCCGTGGACTACCGTACTGCGTCTGCTAGTATAGACTGGATGATAATGATATAAAAAAATATATATATATCACTACTGCAGGACAGGTATATATTATATAATGACGGACCTGCTGGACACTGTCAGCAGCAGACTCCTAAACTACTAGTATGATGAAGATAGAAAAAAAAACCCCACCACAGGTAGGTATACAATTATGGACGAGCACTGCCGACACAGAGGTAGCTACAGCCGTGGACTACCGTACTGCGTCTGCTAGTATAGACTGGATGATAATGATATAAAAAATATATATATATCACTACTGCAGGACAGGTATATATTATATAATGACGGACCTGCTGGACACTGTCAGCAGCAGACTCCTAAACTACTAGTATGAAGAAGATAGAAAAAAAAAAAACCACCACAGGTAGGTATACAATTATGGACGAGCCCTGCCGACACAGAGGTAGCTACAGCCGTGGACTACCGTACTGCGTCTGCTAGTATAGACTGGATGATAATGATATAAAAAATATATATATATATCACTACTGCATGACAGGTATATATTATATAATGACGGACCTGCTGGACACTGTCAGCAGCAGACTCCTAAACTACTAGTATGAAGAAGATAGAAAAAAAAAACCCCACCACAGGTAGGTATACAATTATGGACGAGCACTGCCGACACAGAGGTAGCTACAGCCGTGGACTACCGTACTGCGTCTGCTAGTATAGACTGGATGATAATGATATAAAATATATATATATATCACTACTGCAGGTATATATTATAATATAATGAATGACGGACCTGCTGGACACTGTCTGTCAGCAGAATGCGTTTATAGAATAAAAAAAAAAACACCACACGAGTGTTTAACTTTTTCAGGCAGACAATATACTGGTGGTCACTGGTCAGTCACACTGGCAGCAAAAGTGTGCACTGTTATGTACTCCTGCTATAACTGCTCCCCAGTCTCCCCCACAATTAAGCTGTGTGAGCAGTGAGCACTCAGCACAGTCAGATATACATAGATGATATTATCATGCAGCACACTGAGGCTGAGCACAGATATGGTATGTGACTGTGTATCGTTTTTTTTCAGGCAGAGAACGGATTTTAAATAATAAATAAAACTGGTGGTCACTAGTATAACTATCAGCAAAACTCTGCACTCTCTGAGTACTCCTAATGCTCCCCAAAATTACTAAAATTAAATTACTAGTAAATCAAGTGTCTCACTCTCCATCTAAACGGAGAGGACGCCAGCCACGTCCTCTCCCTATCAATCTCAATGCACGTGTGAAAATGGCGGCGACGCTCGGCTCCTTATATAGAATCCGAGTCTCGCGATAGAATACGAGCCTCGCGAGAATCCGACAGCGAGATGATGATGTTCGGGCGCGCTCGGGTTAGCCGAGCAAGGCGGGAAGATCCGAGTCTGCCTCGGACCCGTGTAAAAAGGCTGAAGTTCGGGGGGGTTCGGATTCCGAGGAACCGAACCCGCTCATCTTTAGTGTTTTGGGAGTGTACTGGGGAAGAATATAAATTATACTGCACCAATTACTGCTAGATTGCACAGTCCCGGCTCCTAAGCAATGCCCAGGATGCGTGCCTCTTGGTGCTAACACACACACTGGCCCTACAGAAAAAAAAACACATTGGCCAACACAGGAACAAAAATATGGTGGATAGTGTATGTCCCTGGGTTGGAAGAGAGTATTGTGTCTACAGGGGCTGACTCACAGACGCTGCCACACTGGCCCACACAGTAATAAAAACACATTGACCCTCATATAAAAAAACATTGAAACCCACAGAAAAAAATATTGCCCCCCACAGGGAAAAAAACACATATGGACACCCACAGAAAAATACAAGACATATTGGCGCCACACAGAAAAAAAACACATTGACCCTGGACAGGAAAAATAAAAAACTATCCCCCACAGGAAAAAAATAAAACACATTGGCTCCCACAGATAAAAAAATAAAAACATTGGCCCTCACATGGAAAAATAAAAACACATTGAGCTCCACAATAAAAATTTGGTGGATAGTGTACATACTTGGGTTGCAGGGGTGGGGTGGGATGGGGACACTGATGCTGACACACAGACTGATGCTGACACACTGATGCTGACACACTGATGCTGACACACTGATGCGGACACACAAACAGATGCTGACACACTGACACAAATGTATATATAGACAAGAGCACAGTTTAGGAGGCTCATAGCAGGAACCCCTGACACCCACTTAAGCACATACACCCCCCCTGTGCAGTAGACACCAGCAGGCCCCTCTCTCCCTCCAGCAGTGAATAGCAAACACCCTCTCTGACACCCCACAGCAGCCAGCAATCCCTTTGTGCCCCCCACTGTGGCTCTCTCCCCCTGCAGCAGCTATCATGCCCCCCTCTCTGCCCCCAGCAGTGTCTCTCTCCCTCCACAGTGTCCAGCAGCCTCCCTCTCTCCCCCCTCTTCCACCAATGAGTCTTAGTGCCCACTTATGGGCAGACTGGGGCACAATATATGAATTGGCCAGGAATGGGGGAAGCACAGCCAGTAAGGAGAGGGTGGGGCCTGGGAGAGGGTAGGGCCATGGGGCCAAGCCCACCAGCAAACCATTCCATTATCCCCATGGGCCAATCCAACCCTGCTGAAGGAACACATGCAAGGCACTCATACACCAATTGTAGTGTAATCATGCAAGTGGTTCATCCCAAAATCTTTAGTCTCGTGCAATAAGCTGTCCAGTAACAGCTAACAGCAGCATGGTTGCATTCCTCATGCAATCTTCTCTGCCAGCACTCTTATCACTACTAGCCTCCGAAAATAAGCCATACATCAGACCAACTTTCCTCCAGCCATCCAACTGACCAACTGGTCTATACAACTGAAAATGGTGCTTCACACATCTAACCAAATTTCTCATCCGAGTAGCCAACTAGAAAACGTTATTATTAAACCAGCCAACTTACCTCCAACTTGTGATGTCACAGAAGTAGACAGATAGGGGTATATTTACTAAGGTCCCGATTTTGACCGAGATGACGTTTTTTCTTCAAAGTGTCATCTCGGGAATTTACTAAGCAAAAATCTCGGCAGTGATGAGGTGATGAGTGATGAGTGATGAGGCAGTGATGAGCGGTGAGGTTACTTTCGGTCAACCGCTGACCATAAAGTTCCCACCATTGGTTATAATGGAGCGCATAGGCGCTACATTGTAACATTGCCGGGTGCTGCCTGTCATACAGTACAGGAGCACACAGCCAATCAGGAGGGTGCCACAATGTGGCGCTCCCTGATTGGCTGATGGAACCCTCTTAGACATAAGTCAGAGGGGGTTTCTGGCATTCGGGGAAAGGGGTCCCATGTGAAAACATGGGGCCCCTTTCAGTGCGAGGTCGGGTGTTCGTTTTGTTATTTTGCCAAGTACCTGGATTACAAATGGATTACAAGAGGAGCCTTCTACACTGGATTTTGTGAGTATAATTTTTTCAACAGGTACACCATGGATTCTACATGGAGAAGAGGACCGACCCTCATGTGAACATAGGTAAGTATGTGTATATGGAGGTGTGGATGTATGCATTAAAGTTTTACTTTCAAGGTGTGTGTCTTATGTTTTTATTGGGGTATTTTTTTAGTAGTAGTACTACAGGTACCAGCGGGCCCGGTTTTCCTCCGCATGCTGGTACTTGTGGTTCTCCAAGTACCAGCTTGCGGGGGAGGCTTGCTGGGACTTGTAGTACTGCTACTAAAAACAATATTCATTTTTTTACAAAAAGGCTATCAGCCTCCCATCCGCAGCCCTTGGATGGGGGGGACAGCCTCGGGCTTCACCCCTGGCCCTTGGGTGGCTGGAGGGGGGGACCCCTTGATTGAAGGGGTCCCCACTCCTCCAGGGTACCCCGGCAAGGGGTGACTAGTTGGTTATGTAATGCCAGGGCCGCCGGGACCTATATAAAAGTGTCCCCCGGCTGTAGCATTATGTATCTGGCTAGTGGAGCCCGATGCTGGTTTCAGAAATACGGGGGACCCCTACGCTTTTTGTCCCCCGTATTTTTGGAACCAGGACCAGGCGCAGAGCCCGGTGCTGGTTGTTTAAATATGGGGGAACCTCTGACATTTTTCCCCCCATATTTTTGCAACCAGGACCGGCTCAAAGAGCCCGAGGCTGGTTTTGCTTAGGAGGGGGGACCCCACGCAATTTTTTTTAGGATTTTAACACTGTGCACCTTTTAAAAAAATTAAATCAATGAAGCCCAGCACGGATCTCTCAGGACCGGCCGAGATTCATTGTATTAAAGTCGGCAGTGTTTTACAAGACACTCACGTAAAACACTGCCAAAAAACCCGAATGACATCGGCATCGGGAAAAGCGAAAATGCAGAATACGGCAGCTTAGTAAATTAAACGTACTAAATTCAAAAAGTTGCAAATTTACACTTTCGATGTCATTCGTGATTGAACTTTGACCTCAGACGGGAAAATACGAATTTTAGTAAATATACCCAATAGTGTCTGCCTACTTCTGCATGTTTTGAATAAATATTTTTTTTATTTCAATATGTGTGATTTTATTTTAATTTTACCAATTATATTTTTTATTATACCAATGTATCACAGCTTATTCTGTATTGTGTGTTTTGACTTAGCTGCAAAAATGTATAAGAACAGCACTTTGTATCTCACAATGTAAATGTAGCACAATGTAGCTGTAACACAATATAGATGTAAAACCAACCATGCTGAATATAATGGGCAACAAAAGACAGTATGTGTGTGTGTGTGTGTGTGTGTGTGTGTGTGTGTGTGTGTGTGTATACATATATATATATATATATATATATATATATAAAATATAATATAATATAATTTTTATAGTCTGCCGCACACAATTATAGTCCATGGTAAGAGTGCTGGTCACATAATCAGTTACAGTAGTCTCAATAAAAGAAACCAGCACCTCCAATTAATGCATAATAAATCCTTTATCAAAATATATGTGTTAATTGAATTAAACAGCAAAGGCATCAAAAAGGAGTATCAGAACAAGCACATGGGATACCTGCTGGAAGCAAACTGCATAGCTCCGCAGTGTAGCAGCTGATCCAGGATGAAGGTGCCTTTTTGAGCTCCGAAATGGCTGTTGACTCACTAACCTACTGTCACCGGAGGCTTGCATCATGATCAGCTGCTACACTGCGGAGCTATGCAGTTTGCTTCCAGCAGGTACCCCATGTGCTTGTTCTGATACTGCTCTTTGATGCCTTTGGTGTTTTATTCATTCAACACATGTTTTTTGATAAAGGATTTATTATGCATTAATTGGAGGTGCTGGTTTCTTTTTTAGAGAATATATATAGTCTTTATTTATTTATATATCACCGGCTGACTTATAGGGGTGTGGATTATAGGGCTGACAGTAACTAGGTCGACAGTCATTAGGTTGACCACTATTGCTCGACAGTGACTAGGTTGACACAGTAATTAGGTCGACCTGGAAAAGGTCGACATTAGTTGTTGTTGTTTTTTTTTTTGGGGGGGGGTTGTTTTCTTTGTAAAGTGACCGGGAACCTCAATTAGTGCCCCGTGGGCCTAATTAATACATGATCGTTAGTGTGTTTTTTTTTCATGCCTGCGATCAGGTAATCGTCGCCTACAGCGGGGGGAATTCTCTGTGCAGATGTGCGATCGCATGTGCGGAGAGCTGCACAAACAAAAGTTTGTGCAGTCTCTGTATAGCCCAGGACTTACTCAGCTGCTGCGATGATCGGGGTCGGAGCTGACGTCAGAAACCCTTCTTCCAAATGCCTGGATCCTCCTGTGTTTTTCCGGACACTCCTCTAATATGGTCAGTTACCACCCACAAATAGCCTCTTCCTGTCAGTCACCTTGCGATCGCCCATGCGATTACTTTGTTTGCACCATCTTGCCGGGCGATCCCCGTCACTGCGGACCGACGCACCTGCGCATTGAGGCAGTGGCGTAAGTTCGTCCCAGTTGCCCGGAGGCAAGATAAATATTAGCGCCCCCCCCCCCCCCCTATTTCCTATATTAAGATAAATAAATGTATGTATGTGGGCGTGCGTATATGTATGTGTGTGTGGTCTGAAAAAAATGTATATACTGTATTTATTCATTTAATTGCCTTTTATTTTAAATCACACAATTCTTAGCAGTCATACCCAGGATTAGAACCCATGACCTGTTACACTGACAGCAGACACTTTACTGATGGAGCTATTTGCTCCAGTACGGGAAGTGTGAGAATTTTCACTATATGAAGTTACATGTAATTGTCAGAGAAGTATCTTCATATAGTTAAAATTCTCATATTTCCTATACAGGAGCAAACAGCTTCATCAGTAAGGTGTCTGCTTCCAGTGTAATAGGTTGTGTTTTCTAATTCTGGGTGTGATACTTGTAAAATGTGTATATTCAGTATAATAAAGAGGATGTGACTTGTAAGGTGCAGGGACCAGTGAGGAAGTTGGCCACTGAAAAGACAGTGACAGATATCAATTAACTTAATTCAATGTTATCACAGAATGGGAGGAGAGGTGCCCCCTTCAGAGCAGGAGCCCGGCGGCAGATGACTCCATTGCCTCCCAGAGTTCTGCCTCTGCATTGAGGTGCATGCGCAGTTCAGACCCGATTGCCCACTGTGGGAAAATGCACAGCAGTAATCGGGTCTGAATTACACCCCGTGTCTCCTTGCATGGTTTGCTTTGCTCACCGTGCTTCGGGTTATTATTCCCAAATGTAGTTCACGTGGATCATAAAGTATGACAAAGTAAAAAAAAAATGAAGAAAAAAATGTGAAAAACTCATGTTGACCTTTTCATGTGTCGACCTTTGCCATGTCAACCTGATGCATGTTGACTAATAGTGGTCAACCTATTGAGTGTTGACCTAAGTGTTGTGGACCCAAAGACCGGACACCAACTTATAGAGAGGCTAGGTGACAAGTACTGGTTGTCTAAAGGGGGGATTGTACAGTGCTGGCTGCTCTGGGGTAGTGATAACTAGGTGCTATCACTGCTGCTGGGGGCTGTACTGGGGAGGGCAGTGTATGGTGCTGGCTGCTCTGGGGTAGAGATAACTAGGTGCTATCGCTGCTGCTGGTGGCTGTACTGGGGAGGGTAGTGTATGGTGCTGGCTGCTCTGGGGTAGTGATAACTAGGTGCTATCACTGCTGCTGGGGGCTGTACTGGGGAGGGCAGTGTATGGTGCTGGCTGCTCTGGGGTAGTGATAACTAGGTGCTATCACTGCTGCTGGTGGCTGTACTGGGGAGGGCAGTGTATGGTGCTGGCTGCTCTAGGGTAGTGATAACTAGGTGCTATCACTGCTGCTGGTGGCTGTACTGGGGAGGGTAGTGTATGGTGCTGGCTGCTCTGGGGTAGTGATAACTAGGTGCTATCACTGCTGCTGGTGGCTGTACTGGGGAGGGTAGTGTATGGTGTTGGCTGCTCTGGGGTAGTGATAACTAGGTGCTATCGCTGCTGCTGGTGGCTGTACTGGGGAGGGCAGTGTATGGTGCTGGCTGCTCTGGGGTAGTGATAACTAGGTGCTATCACTGCTGCTGGTGGCTGTACTGGGGAGGGTAGTGTATGGTGCTGGCTGCTCTGGGGTAGTGATAACTAGGTGCTATCGCTGCTGCTGGTGGCTGTACTGGGGAGGGTAGTGTATGGTGCTGGCTGCTCTGGGGTAGTGATAACTAGGTGCTATCGCTGCTGCTGGGGGCTGTACTGGGGAGGGTAGTGTATGGTGCTGGCTGCTCTGGGGTAGTGATAACTAGGTGCTATCACTGCTGCTGGGGGCTGTGCTGGGGAGGGTAGTGTATGGTGCTGGCTGCTCTGGGGTAGTGATAACTAGGTGCTATCACTGCTGCTGGGGGCTGTACTGGGGAGGGTAGTGTATGGTGCTGGCTGCTCTGGGGTAGTGATAACTAGGTGCTATCACTGCTGCTGGGGGCTGTACTGGGGAGGGCAGTGTATGGTGCTGGCTGCTCTGGGGTAGTGATAACTAGGTGCTATCACTGCTGCTGGTGGCTGTACTGGGGAGGGCAGTGTATGGTGCTGGCTGCTCTAGGGTAGTGATAACTAGGTGCTATCACTGCTGCTGGTGGCTGTACTGGGGAGGGTAGTGTATGGTGCTGGCTGCTCTGGGGTAGTGATAACTAGGTGCTATCGCTGCTGCTGGTGGCTGTACTGGGGAGGGTAGTGTATGGTGCTGGCTGCTCTGGGGTAGTGATAACTAGGTGCTATCGCTGCTGCTGGTGGCTGTACTGGGGAGGGCAGTGTATGGTGCTGGCTGCTCTGGGGTAGTGATAACTAGGTGCTATCGCTGCTGCTGGTGGCTGTACTGGGGAGGGTAGTGTATGGTGCTGGCTGCTCTGGGGTAGTGATAACTAGGTGCTATCGCTGCTGCTGGGGGCTGTACTGGGGAGGGTAGTGTATGGTGCTGGCTGCTCTGGGGTAGTGATAACTAGGTGCTATCACTGCTGCTGGGGGCTGTGCTGGGGAGGGTAGTGTATGGTGCTGGCTGCTCTGGGGTAGTGATAACTAGGTGCTATCACTGCTGCTGGGGGCTGTGCTGGGGAGGGTAGTGTATGGTGCTGGCTGCTCTGGGGTAGTGATAACTAGGTGCTATCACTGCTGCTGGGGGCTGTACTGGGGAGGGTAGTGTATGGTGCTGGATGCTCTGGGGTAGTGATAACTAGGTGCTATCGCTGCTGCTGGTGGCTGTACTGGGGAGGGTAGTGCATGGTGCTGGCTGCTCTGGGGTAGTGATAACTAGGTGCTATCGCTGCTGCTGGTGGCTGTACTGGGGAGGGTAGTGTATGGTGCTGGCTGCTCTGGGGTAGTGATAACTAGGTGCTATCGCTGCTGCTGGTGGCTGTACTGGGGAGGGTAGTGTATGGTGCTGGCTGCTCTGGGGTAGTGATAACTAGGTGCTATCGCTGCTGCTGGTGGCTGTACTGGGGAGGGTAGTGTATGGTGCTGGCTGCTCTGGGGTAGTGATAACTAGGTGCTATCGCTGCTGCTGGGGGGCTGTACTGGGGAGGGTAGTGTATGGTGCTGGCTGCTCTATGGGTAGTGATAACTAGGTGCTATCACTGCTGCTGGTGGCTGTACTGGGGAGGGTAGTGTATGGTGCTGGCTGCTCTATGGGTAGTGATAACTAGGTGCTATCACTGCTGCTGGGGGCTGTACTGGGGAGGGTAGTGTATGGTGCTGGCTGCTCTAGGGGTGGGTCAGTGTCCACCTACTTATCTTTCAGTTAGAGGGAAAGTTCCCCCTATACTAGAATGATTAGTTGAGAAAAATCAAACCGGTGTAAGTTTCCTGACTAGTTGGCCAGACCGTTTTCTACCTTATTTTTTTCACTTGGCAGCAAATGGCTGGTTATCATTTGTTCCTATGCACTGCCAGATTATCGTTTGGAATGATATTGTTCTGATGTATGGCTAGCATTAAGAACAGTAAGTAATCCTGTATCATGATCAAATGCAATCAGATCCATAAATAACAGAAAATAAGAAAGTATTACAGCAAGTAGAAAAACACTTTATGCAGGGTTGGTGCAGTCATTTTGGGTAATACAGTCTATGGGTTATATATTCAATCCAAGAAAGGTACCAGGAGAGGCAGTCATGTTGGGTGCACCCGGGGTAGAATCAGTCACACCTAGAAGAGATGACACAAAATGGGGTGATTGCAGTGACCTAATGCTAGGATCCCAACATAACCATCTGTTACATGTATTTTTTATCCCATCCACAAACATACCAGGTGAGGGGAAGCAGTTAGCTTTCCAACAGATGGGATCCCGGCGATTGATATACAGATGCCGGGATCCCAGAAGTAGGAGGCAATGCCGACATTGAGATACCGATGCTGCACTGGATGCTGGTGTCACATTACTGACAGCTGGCATTCCAATTGCACTGCCGCAGAGGGTTAGGTTTAGACAGAAGAAGGGGGTTAGGCTGCAGGGCCAGGAAAGTTAGGGTTAGGGACCGGGGAGGGTAGGTTATGCACATATAAGGGAAGGTTAGGGTTAGGGACCGGGGAGGGGAGGGTTAGGCACATAGAAGGAGAGGTTAGGGTTAGGGACCGGGGAGGGGAGGGTTAGGCACATAGAAGGGGAGGTTAGGGTTAGGTATCAAGCAGGGAGGGTTAGGATTAGGCAGCAGGGAAGGGAGGGTTAGGCACAAAGCAGGGAGGGTTAGGCACAAAGCAGGGAGGGTTAGGGTAGGGGGCAGATGAGGGATAGGGGATTTACTGGTGGGCTGTCGGGATTATGATGGATGGGATGCTGCTGTCAGTATTCTAACCACCGGCGTCCCGTCCATCGCAAATCATAGTGATCACCAGGTGAGCCAGCACATTGTAAAGGTTACTTTGTGGGAGGGATTAGACAGGACTTACTTCCACCTGGCAATTCACTGGGCAGAAAAGGCCATGCCTGGAATTGATGACACATAATGGAGGAGTGTAAAATGAAAACACTGCGCTGTGAGGTATCTATTTGTTATTTCAATAAACCAACTATAAACAATCTAAATATGTAAACATATATAGTGGCTGTATATATATCAGAGATGAGGTCGGAAGACTTCCGTAATTAGCACATAAATACATTTATTTCATAATACATTTTAAAAACAAAAACTAAAATCCTAATGTAATATGCATGCATAGCTTTCAAATCAAGAACAAGAGGAGATTTTCCTGATCAGCATGTGAATAAATATATTGTTAATTTATTATTGATTTAAACTCGAGGACATATACTGAAACTGGAGGGAGGCAGGTTCAGGGGATATTTAAGGAAAAATGACTTCACAGAAAGGGTAGTGGATAAGTGGAATAGCCTCCCATCAGAGGTGGTAGAGGCTAAGACGGCAGAGCAATTTAAACATGCAAGGGAAGCGATTTCCTAAAGGATAAAAAAAGGGGGCAGACTAGATGGGCCAAGTGGTTCTTATCTGCCGTCAAATTCTATGTTTCTATGTAAATTAACAATATATTTATTCACATTAGGATTTTAGTTTTTGTTTTTAACATGTATAATGAAATGTATTTATGTGCTAATTACGGAAGTCTCCCGACCTCATCTCTGATATATATACAGCCACTATATATGTTTACATATTTAGATCGTTTATATTTGGTTTATTGAAATAACAAATAGATACCTCACAGCGCGGTGTTTTCATTTTACACTTTACCTATACATGCTGAAGACACTAACCAAGTCTTGAAACACACGCTGCAGTGTATTGTATCTATTTGTATTATTCTATAATTAATTTTAAAATTAGCGCCAGGAGGGTGGAATTGGCATACCACCAGAGAACTAGTTCTCTATAAACTTTTTTCTGCATAATGGAGAAGATCAAATGCTTGGCATGATCCTTGCAAGTTCATCCAAACCATACATTTTTTATTCTACACAGAGCACCAGATGAGGAAGCCATGTTGTTTACACTATGTTACATAGAAACATAGAATTTGACGGCAGATAAGAACCACTTGGCCCATCTAGTCTGCCCCCTTTTTTTTATCCTTTAGGAAATCGCTTCCCTTTTTGAATCTTAATTCTTTGTAAGGATATTCATATGCCTATCCCAAGCATGTTTAAATTGCTCTACCGTCTTAGCCTCTACCACCCCTGATGGGAGGCTATTCCACTTATCCACTACCCTTTCTGTGAAGTAATTTTTCCTTAAATTTCCCCTGAACCTGCCTACCTCCAGTTTCAGTATATGTCCTCGAGTTCTAATACTTCTCTTCCTTTGAAGAATGTTTCCCTCCTGAACTTTGTTAAGAACCTTGGTATATTTGAAAGTTTCAATCATGTCCCCCCTTTCCCTTCTCGCCTCCAAACTATACATGTTAAGATCTTTTAGCCTTTCTGGGTAAGTTTTGTGATGTAGGCCATGCACCATTTTAGTTGCCCTTCTTTGTACACTCTCTAATGTATTTATATCCTTCTGGAGATATGGCCTCCAGAACTGGACACAGTATTCCAGATGGGGGCCGTACCAATGACCTATACAGTGGCATTATTACTTCTTTTTTCCTGCTACTGATTCCTCTCCCTATGCAACCAAGCATCTGACTTGCCTTTCTCATTGCTTTGTTGCATTGCTTTCCTGCCTTTAAGTCACTTGAAATTGTGACTCCTAAATCCCTTTCCTCCTCAGTAGTTTCCATTATAGTACCCTTGATGCTATATTTAGCCTTTGGGTATTTGAGACCCAAGTGCATGATTTGGAATTGTTTAGCATTAAACTGTAGTTGCCACATTCTTGACCATTTCTCAAGCCTACCTAGGTCATCAATCATTTGTTTTACCCCTCCTGGCATGTCTTCCCTGTTGCATATCTTTGTATCATCTGCAAAAAGGCATACTTTCCCTTTAATACCATTTGCAATGTAACCAACAAAGTTATTAAAGAGAACTGGTCCAAGTAGAGTTCCCTACGGTACTCCACTGGTAACATTTCCCTCCATAGATTGCACTCCATTTACTACAACTGTCTGTTTCCTATCCTGCAACCAGGTTCTTAACCATTTAACTGTTTTATAATCCACCCCTATGCTTTCAAGTTTATTTAGTAGTCTGCTATGTGAGACAGTGTCAAATGCCTTACTAAAGTCTAGATATGCTACATCTACAGCTACCCCTTGATCTATTATTTTCGTCACAGAGTCAAAAAAGTCAATAAGATTTGTTTGGCATGATCTTCCACCAGTAAATCCATGCTGTTTTGGATCCTGTAAGTTGTTTGATTTAAGATATTCCACAACTCTTTCTTTTAATAGTTTTTCCATTATTTTCCCTACTACTGATGTAAGGCTTCCTGGTATGTAGTTACTTGTTTCTACCTTGCTACCACTTTTGTGCTACATTGCTCTTTTCCAGTCCTTTGGAATGGCACCTGCATTTAGTGACTGGTTAAATAATTCTGTTAAAGGTGTCACCAGCACATCTTTTAGCTCTTTTACTATCCTTGGGTGTATCCCATCTGGCCCCATTGATTTATCCACTTTTTTTAGTTTTGAAAGTTCTGTTAGGACCTTCTCCTCTGTAAATGTACTTTCATCTACCTTATTTTTATGAATGTCCTTGCAACTTAACTGTGGCCCCTTCCGTTCTCCTTCTGTAGTAAATACTGAACAAAAATAATTATTTAGGTGATCTGCTATTGCCTTGTCTCCCTCCACCAAATGCTCACTCTCTGTCTTAAGTCTTATTATTCCTCCATTTGATTTTCTCCTTTCACTTATATACTTAAAAAAAAAGTTTTGCCCCCTTTATCTACTGACTGGGCCATTTTCTCCTCAGCTTCTGCCTTTGCACGTCTGATCACTTTCTTAGCATCCTTCCGTCTATCAAGATACACCTCTTTGTCGTTATTCTTTTGAGTCTGTTTGTATTTCCTAAAAGCCATTTTTTTTGCTTTCACAGTAGTTGATACTACTTTTGTGAACCACATTGGCTTCCTTTTCCTGGTGCTTTTCCTAACCCTTTTGATACAAAGGTCTGTTGCCCTTAGTATTGCACTTTTTAGTTTTTCCCATATCTCCTGCACTCCTTCCAAGTTCCTCCAGTCTGCCAATGAATCACTTAAACATCTCCTCATTTCTAAAATTCAACACCTTGGTTTTTGTGTGACAGGAGTTGGATCCTGTCTTTATACTATACCATACTGCTTGATGATCACTGGATCCCAGGTGCTCACCCACATATATGTCTGATATCCTGTCACCATATGTAAGAATTAAATCTAATATTAAGTCTTTGCGAGTGGGCTCCCTCACCAATTGCTTGAGAGAAGCTTCCTGTAAGGAATTTAGAAACTTGCCACTTGTAGCTGAACTTGCAAAAGACCTCTCCCAATTAACATCAGGTAAATTAAAGTCTCCCATGATTATGACTTCTCCCTTTAAAGCCATTTTAGTGCTGTCCAACAATAGGTTCCTGTCCAAATCCTGCCCCTAGCCTAGTGGTCTATAGATCACCCCAATGCGAATAATGTTCTTCTCTCCAGTTTCTATGGGGACCCAAAGGGCCTCAAATTTGTATTCAATTTTTTGTATTAAAGTAGCATTTATGCTTTTTTTCACATACATTGCTACCCCTCCTGCTATTCTTCTCATTTTATCCTTCCTAAATAAATTGTATCCTGGTATAGCTATGTCAAAGTCTTGATTCTCATTGCACCATGACTCTGTAATTGCCACAGTATCCAGGTTATCCCTTGTCATTATCACAATTAACTCTGGAATTTAGTCTCCTAAGCTCCTAGCATTTGCACACATAGCTTTAAGAATTTTGTCTGTGCATCTGTTATTAGTAGCCATGTCCAGACAGCAGGGCCAGTGCAAGGTCTCTCTGCACCCTAGGCAAAGCTTCAGCCTGGCACCCCCTAACCTGCAAAAAAAAAAAAAAAAAAACACCACCACCTCTCGGAGGGTAGATGCAGGTTGCGACTAGGTGGGCTGGGGTGAATTGCATCATTATACATATACAGAGGAAAGGGACAACACTCAAGGACTTTTAAGGTGAAAAAGTATATTGTAATCAAAGTCACAACATTTTGTGACTTTGTACGCATGTATACTTTTACTTTCAAATCCTTGAATGGCGACCATTTTTTCTGCCTATGTATACAAACTATCCGGCATGTTAAGGATTGTATAATACACTGATGCCAATTTCACATTTTTCTAAATGCTGAGATATGCATCCGCATATGTGGTCTGGTGGGGATATTTAATTATATGTGTATACATACACACACACAGATACATATAGTTGTTTGCTCCTTATTGTGTTCCATTCCCCATATGTAAGTTCATTACTGATCCCCCTACCTCCACATATACTGCATTGTGCCCCAGTGCCTGTGTTTTCCCTATTATGCTGTTTACAGGTGCAAACCACCCATCAGGCTGTAAGATCTGCACTGTCTGTGGTCCCGCAGAACCCCCATGAGTTACTTACCTAAAAGTTGTTTGCTTGTTTTCCCTGATAATTGGTTCCTCTTACAGGCGGCAGCAGCATTACAGCAATGCTGCTGGGAGCTGACATGTAGTCAATTGCTGCTTGCTGATGGAGAGCCGGGATCTAGGGGCCTGGAGGAGGTAGGTACATCAGGGCTATGAGAAGTGGCCGTAGAGGTGCCCCCCCGGATCCACAGTTACATCCTCCCCTATGTGCCTTCACATGACTTTATGTTACACATGTCAGCACAGAGGAAACGATGAGACATTATGTGGTACAGCCTGATAGTGGTGGCTGTACCTGACTAGACCCACAGCAGTGGCCAGCGCAGTGTAAAAGGAGGAGGTCACTTTCATATCATTCAGTTTTTTGTTAGATGAATTCAGTGGCGCCCTCCAATGGAAGGCAGCCCTAGGAAGCAGCCTAAATCTGCCTAATGGTAGAGCCGGCCCTGCCAGACAGTATAAGATAAATGACACGTTTAAAGTTGAAATTACCTGTTTGGTGATGTTGCTCAGTGTTTGGTATTTCTTTTCTTTTACTAATCAGGAATCAGACTCTGTCATATACACCATGACTACACCTCACTAAATGTAAAGATATAGTACACCTGACCATAAATGGCAAGACGATCAAAGGAGGTAAACACCAGACAGCATGCAATAATAAACTATGTTTCACTGAGCAACTTCTCCACACATGCAATGCCAATTACAAGCAAAGCATTACATCAAAAAACATACATGAGTTGCAAGCAAATCATGATATAACAACTGTTCTTAGACTGCATGAGGATGTGAGAAACATATGTACATATGTTTAAATGGACTGATGAGTTTGCATGAGGTTGAAAGGCCTGTTGGTTGCAGTGTTCAAATAAGAAATACATGGAACTGGTAAATATAAGGATAAAGTGAAAAGTGGACTAATGGGATAATCACTGCATAAAATTTCCATGAGTCGATCATCCTGCCCTTGACAGTACCAGGTGAGGCGGTTACAGTGGGCAGGGTGAGTGATATATAAAGGTGTAACATATAGTACGGAATTCCAGAGAAAGAAAGACAGTTGAGTTGGAGTCCATGATGCAGCAGATAGGAGAGAAGGTAGGTAGGACATCAGCATAGGGCAAACAAAATTCAACTAAATTTAAACAGAAGTAATTAATAGCTGTAGAATTTGCAAGCTTGATAATTCAGCAATACATTTTGGAAAATAAATTCTGTGGGAGCAGGGATGTGTGTGTTACAACGTGTGTAGTATGGTATGCCGGTGGCCGGGCTCCCGGCGGATAGCATACAACCACCAGCATACCGACCGCTGGCATGCCAACAGCTGGGCGAGTGCAAATGAGCCCCTTGCGGGCTCGCTGCGGGCACGGTGGTGTGCTACATGCGCCATGCTATACTGTGCACCGGGATCCCGACAGCCGGCAAAATTAAGACCACCCATTACAACATTATTAGAGTTATACATGAGTTAAACAAATGGGAAACAGCAAGATAAAAGTAGGCCTGAAATTTCTACTTCTCTAAAGCTACTTTGAAGGAACTGCTTTGGCTTCTCTCTAATTCAAACACCTGCTTTCTACATATCCTGGACACTACTTTCTGGGCACCCTGCTTGGACATTGCAAGGAGATGAGGCTTGCTACACCTCTGATAGTTTTAGGTTTTTCCCTATAGCTTCCGCTCTTCACCCTGGACCTGTTGGGTTTGTGTGACTGGCAGTCGGGAGACCACCGGTCACCATGCCAACGCCACTCAGAGGATTCAGTGGCTCGCTGCACATGCCACAGGTTCTATTCCCACTCTGAGTGTCGTGGACACCCACAAGTGGGAATAGTCCTTGTAGGTCAGCATGCCAACCAGTGGGCTATGCATTGTTCAGGATCCTGGTATCTTGACCGGCGGTCTCCCAACTGCCAGTCACATAACCGCATCCCCCCCCCGGACACTCCCCAGCTGAATCTCAGTGACCTAGCCATGAGTATCTGTCCACATACCCTCTCACCCTTATACTGTAACCCTCACCCTTAATCCTAACATTAATATCATAACCCTTAATCCAGTGGTTCTCAAACTGTGTGCCGTGTCACCCTGAGGTGCCTTGGGACACTCGCAGGGGTGCCCTGAGTTGGTGGTCCAGGACCAATTCAAATTATTTATGCCAATTTTAATAGACAAAACAAGTGCTGGTGGCTTCCAATCATAAAATATGTGGACAAATATAAGCAAGTCCTGTCCATCACTACATAACTGAACCTAAGGATGACATATAAACACAATTTACTGAATTTAATATTTCTTTCTAAATTTCTCAACAAGAAACGTTTGGCCTAGGGGTGCTGTGAAAAAAATTATGATGCTCTAGGGCGCTGTGATTCAAAAAAGTTTGGGAACCACTTCCTTAATCCTATTTCTCTAACACTAATACCCTAATCCTTACCCTTAATCCTAACATTATTATCCTAACCCTCACAATTCTGATTTTTATCCCCCCCTCCAGAAACTGCTTAGATATTGTCTTTTTTTTTTTTTTCATTGAAAAAAGTTTAAAATATATTTAGAAAAATACATTGAAATATTTTGTTAAAAAATAAGTACTTAGTGGGTGTTTTTTAACACACCACCGTGTCCATAGGCCCTTATTGTAAAATACTTCTTTCCCCCAAGAAGAAATTGTACATCCAGTAGCAAAATAATTCCCAGCATTATAACCACCACACCCTACTGGTAACAGATCCCCCATACCCTCACTCCCATGTTCCAATTTATAGAATATATATATATATATATATATATATATATATATATATATATATATAAATAATCAGCCAAAAAATTGGGGAGCATCACCCCCCCGCTCCTTACCCCACGCCCAGTGCCAAAAGATGTTCCCCCCCCCAATTCCCCCCACTTCTGTGGAAGCCAGTCCCCCTAATCTCTTTGCAGAGTGCAGCATAAACTGGGCAGAGCCAGACATACACTGTAGGTATTATAGGCAAATGCCTATCATTTGGAATGCCTAGGGGCATCCCTACTCTAGGACCAGCCTGTCTCTCACTGGTGGCAAAGTGTATTAAAAAGTTTTTTTTATTTTTTCATGAACAATTGCAGTGTAGCCTTTGGCTGATGCAGGAGTGGAACGGGGGTAGAGTAGGCACTGTGACTGATCACCTGCTCACCCAATTAATTACTTTGACATACTGATTTGACCACCATGGTGACCAGTGTGTGGATGCCGGGGCATGGCGTGGGTGGAGCAAGAGCTAATGAGGAGTGAGGGCAGGCTCCAGCAGTCATGGAGAACACTGTTCCTTTTACCTGCTGCAGGCCAATGGAGAAATAATGGAGGTTGAGCCTATGGGAGTGCCGGTAAGGACCCACATCTGTGAACAAGCTGCATCCTCTGGTCTGAGCTTCACCAGTGTGTACTCAATTTAGTCTTAGCAATGCTGCTTACTATATCAATGTAGCTGTCTCTTCTTTCCTCCAGGCTCCAGTAAACTGTATGTGTCACCATGTTGACCTCCCTAACAGCTACAGTGTGCGTGTGTGTCTTATGTGTGTCATTTTGTACCCTACAAGGCCACAGTGTGTATGTAACCATGTTCCTCCCCAAACTAGTGTGTGTCATTTTGTACCCAACAAATTCCCACTGTGTATGTATCCATGCCCCCCAACCAAGATACAGTGTGTGCCATATTGTACTGTCTTTGGTCACAATGTAGAGTAACCATTCCCCCCTGTTTCTGCCCCCCAATCTCCAGTGTGCCACCTTGCAACCACTCCCCAATATGTATGTCTTCATATCCCTGTCCAGGCTCCATTATGTATGCCACCATGTCCTACCAGACCCCATGGTGTATGTCATCGTGCACAAGCCCCAGTGTGTATGTCACCATATCCCCACCAGGCGCCTGTATATATGTCACTATTCCCCCCCACAGGCCCCAGTGTATGTCACCATTCTCCCACCAAATCCCAAGTATGTGTGTCACCATATACACCCAGGCCCCAGCATATGTCCCATGCCCCCATGCTCCTAGTGGGTATGGCAACATGCCCCCAGGCCCCAATATGTATGTCACCATGTCCTCCAAGACCCCAGTATGTACATATGTCACCATGCCAAGGTCACAGTGTCACCATGGCCTCAGGGTGTATGACAATATATCTTCCCAGGCACCAGTGACCCTCCTCCAGGCCCCAGTGTGTATGTCACCGTGCACCCCCATCCAGGCTGCAGTGTGTGTCACCATAGCCCTCCATGGTACTGTATGTATGTCATCATGCCCCCCCCCCCCTGGTTCTAGGGTGTATGTCAACATGCCACCCTATCTACATATAAACACTAAGGTTTGTGGTGGGATTATCTGCTAGGGGGCATTAGCCAAAGTCTTGAAGTCTTGCCAAATCGGTTAGGGCCATGTCTGAGTGTGGGTCATGGGCAGGACTGATCATCAGTACCCCCTGCTGTAGCGGATCTCTGCATATGCAGTGATCAGCATAATCGTGCTGGGAGGGGAGAAATGTTCCCATCATCACATGTTTACTTCCGGTGTATGATCCCCACTTTGAATTCTGGGGCATGATTTTGGGAGTGATGCCGGTGGTGAGAGACTGCCGCATCACTCCCAGGGGTGGCTACAGCAGGATGAAGTCTATTATATTGCCCCTCCAGGTCCACTGGGATGGTAAAGTATGAACAAGTCTGTTTTTGAGCAAAAAATTTTTAAAAACGTATGTTGGCATTTTGAACATGTTGGTGTAATGAATGTCTGTATTTTGACCATGTCCGTATTTTGAATGTTGATCAATGGCTGTTGGGATTATGACCATTGTTATTGTGTCTGTCTTTATATCAACTGCTACCCATCATATGTGCTATGACCTTGTCAAGTAATGCACTATTGGCTGCGGTCATATCACATACATTATTGCCAGTTAAGTGGTGAATCCAAACCTTGATCCTAACAATAATGCTCTAACCAAAACTTTAACCCAAACCCCTAATCCAACTGTACCCCTAACCCTAATAACCACACCCTAGAAAGATAGACAAGATGGCCAAATGGTTCTTACCTGCCTTCAAATTCTATGTTTCTATGACATAATGCAACCCGGGTGGAAAAAAAATAAACTTTTAATGTGTTGCCTGCCAGTCTCCCTCTTTCTGCCTGCGCCCTGCTGAATACAGCACAGTATGTGATCTGGAATACCAAGAATCTTGGAGCCCAGTACAATTGTCTTCCATGAACTCCCCTGTTGCCGGGCCAGCGTAGTGCTTTTGAATACCCTTGGACTCTCCTCTAGGTTGTTCTTTGAACTCTGTGGGCCTAATTCGGACCTTATTGCAGCAGTAAAATTGTTCTCCAATGGGCAAAACCATGTGCTCTGCAGGTGGGGCAGATATAACATGTGCAGAGAGAGTTCAATTTGGGTGGGGTGTGTTCAAACTGTAATCTAAATTGCAGTGTAAAAATAAAGCAGCCATTATCAGTGGCAAATGCAGGATTTGCATGGGGGGTGGGGGGGTTTCCAGAACTGGGAGTAGCCAAGCACGGGAGGTGACCCAGTATATGCTGGGTCCGTAAAACTAGTGTGTGTGTGTGTGTGTATGTGTATATATATATATATATATATATATATATACACACACATACACACACTTGTGTGTGTATATATATATATATATATATATATATATATATATATATATATATATATATATATATATATACACACACACACACACACACACACACACACACACACACCAATAGAAGAATTGGCGCCAGGGGGTCGCATCAGCTCCCACTATTCCAACCCCTAATTGTTAATACTTTTTTAAAAAAAATAATAACATGTTCCATCATAAAACATTTATTAAAAACATATTCAAATTAATACACAGGAGATATATTATTCCACACTTTAAGATGTATGACTCTTAGCGCTGAATACAAATGTTGAAGGATCACAACAATCTCCTCCTTCTCCTTATAGTTGGTTCGGAGTTAGCTTCACAACACAGACAACCCAACACGTTTCGTCTTATACAAAAGACTTCATCAGGGGTATCTCTACAATTGTAAAAAATCTTATCAGAACTAAAAATAATTGTTCCTTAATAAAAATGCATAATACATTCAATCAAAATATATGAGGAACATATCATAATAGAACAAGGATATATCAGAGCAGACAGAATGAAAAGGAAGAAAATTACAATTGAATCTTGGGTCCTACCTCAAGCAGCTGAGAAGTACAGTAGTTTATACAAACAGTATAATGCGACAAAACTTGTTCATACATGCATGATGGAAACTTCAATATAACACCGAGGCTTTCTGATGAACAATCAGTGTGGCCTAATTGGAAAAATATTGTCCTCATCATATATACTGAGTTTTCATTTTATATATGTAATAAAAATATATCATAATGTCCCCTCACATACCTTGTGGTGAGATAACTTGTACAAAAATTCGGAAACCAAGGTACTGAAGGGTCACTTAGAAAGGAAACCTAATAAAATCATATTTAGGGCAAATTAGTGAATGGTCATTATCGGATATTTAATTAGTCAATGATATCAGTTTTGACTTAGGATAATTGATGCATTTTATAATGAAACCGTATTTAAAGAACAACCTCCCTTTTTAGGTATAACATTTATTGGAGGTTTTTAAGACAAAAAACTCTATTGCTGATCACTACTACCATTCTGGCCCATAGCAATTAAATACTCTAATGAGTCCAGCTGTTTCATTAATTGACATAATGAAAGTGCTGACCTTTAAACCCAGACTCTAAAAAGTGCTGGAATGAATTATCAAAGAATACACTTTTAATTACATACTGTCACATAATCAAAAGAGATGTGAAAGTGAATATATCCAACCATTGAAAGCACTAAAGTGCAATATTGCAAATATACATGAATAAAATATACATAGTGACATTTACATATTTAAACAGAGCTTTGTTCAGAATGATGCCATATTCCCTCACCTTCTATATATCTGCAGTGGACGCTCAGTACCTGTGCAATGAAGCACCAGACTAAATGTTACCCCTTATAAAGGGAAAGGTGATGATGTCATCACATATACTATTTTGATTGGTGCACAAATAAAGGCTAATTATGGCCTGATTATTAATGGTATAAACTAACCAACCTATGAATTTTATCCTCTTATCATTAGGATTGATTCACTATAATAATCCTCACCCTTATATCCACCCAATATAAGTAAAAGTTTAAATGTTATATGACCCACAATGCATTGCAGTGTGAGTCTCATTGAAAGCTGCTTTTGTGAATGAATTACAGTATTAGTAGCCAATCACTGTGTAATAGGGGCGGGTACTTTAGCCTCTGATATTAGAATATCTGTGTATATCTATAAATAAACATATTGTGAGCACTTAAGAGACACTGCTGTGGGGAAAGTGCTTCCCTTCAGCCCCCTCCACCACCTCTGATCGTTAAAACGAACGGTCCAGGATGCTGCACGCGTCCGCTATAGCTGGACCTTATGCGTTCCAGCGCCATCTTTGTTTTGCGTTCCACCAGCCCCGTCCGGCGCTTCCCGTCATCTGACCTGATCACAGGTTATAGGCGGCCAATAAGGAGACTCTCTACCGATTACAGAAGCTAGAATACCGAATGACCGTTCAATAGATAGCCACTTGTACATACTTTAACCCCCGCTTGAATCAATCATTAGTGTCTCATCTGACAATAAATTCCATACCTACGGGGTATACTTATTTCTATTCCATACATTAGAGGAGAAATGAGAGGTCAGAACCCATCATATCCCATATAGTGTACTTATATGAACTATACAGATAGCCTCAGGCCCTATTTAAAAACAGGACTAGGACCCTCGTATAGTTCACAACTCCTATGAGCCCGTTTTGTGGGAAATGCATATCCCACATACGTTTCCCGTATAACGGAAAATTTCATTTGAATTGATTTATACTTCGACGGGACCACTAGTATACCCATCTTCTAAATAGTATTTGATTTAAATGGGTCGTGAATTCTTCCACTACCAGTGTAAAACCTTATAAACAGTCATGTTCAATATATTATTAAATTGTGCTACATATGATCAATTGATGCCCATACACATTCTTATAAGTGAAATCTCGTAGCTACTACACTAACGTGATATCATCTTTACCTCATAAATTAGTGATATATTATTACAACCCACACCCTTTACAACGCTATATATCAATTGATACTTTATTGTATATGAATCAACTCGTAAAAACTAATGGTTGATTCAGATTAATTTAAAACTTTAAATATAGAACCTAAGGTTCTGTTATACTATACTATCACCTAATGTGCTATACGTGTTACTTGAATCCATATTAACTCTATACTATCCTCCCTACAGCTTGAAGTGATGTACAGTATACGGACACCCCTATGAACAAAGCTCCATCTTTACAATAGTATAGTCATATAAACATAAATACACATACTGACAATTTATTAAATTACATCCTACTCTTATGGCCTAAAATACCTTCTTAGTTTGAACCGGTGGAAGGTATAAGCTAATAACTGAACCTGTCACTGAGCAAGCATAGTCAATACATCAAAGGAGGGTTTGTCTCCCTTAATGGAAGACTGCCATGTCTATGCTCTCGTTCAATCCATTCGGAATGAGGGTATTTAGGGTATAGATCCAATAAGACTCTTTTTTGGTTAACTGTTTATCTCTATCACCTCCTCTCTTATCTTCCTGTATATGTTCAATCACTGTAAATGTCAAGCCCTGAACATCTGAATCATGTTTTTCCTGAAAGTGGCGGGGGAGGCTATGATTCTGAACTTTATTTCTAATATTCCGCAGGTATTCCTGTATCCTTATTTTAAGGCTTCTCTTGGTTTTGCCTATATATGATAACTTGCAACTACATTCGATCTTGTATACCACATAGTTAGTATTGCAGGTAACCACTGACTTTAAGCTGTGTGTTTTATTATCCTCATCCTTCCAATGTATTGCGTGATGAATGGTCTCTCCGACTGACGTTTACTATTTGTGCGACCTTGACTATTCAAAATACTTTTTCTATCGATCTTTGAAGCTCGGACCTGATCTTTACGTAGTTCTACCTCTTTGTATCCCCTTTCGGTAAATTGTTCCACTAGAATGGATGATTGTTCCCAATAACTGTCCATGTTGTTACAGTTTTTCCTCATTCGCACAAACTGTGAATACGGAACAGTTGTCTTCCATCTGGTCAGATGACAGCTATCAGATGGTATGAAGCTGTTGGCGTCAGTTTCTTTAAAAAAAGTTTTAGTGTTGAGAGTGCCCCCATCATCAATGCTTAAAAGGATGTCAAGATAGTCCATAGTCAATGGATCTTGTTTGTGTGTAAATTTGAGATTAAAAGAGTTATCTTGGAGCCCGGAAATGAATCTCTCAAGGGAGTCAATCTCACCTTCCCAAATAAAGATCAGGTCATCTATATATCTCTTATGGTGAATTTACTTGTCCCAATATCAAACTAAGAAGGTATTTTAGGCCATAAGAGTAGGATGTAATTTAATAAATTGTCAGTATGTGTATTTATGTTTATATGACTATACTATTGTAAAGATGGAGCTTTGTTCATAGGGGTGTCCGTATACTGTACATCACTTCAAACTGTAGGGAGGATAGTATAGAGTTAATATGGATTCAAGTAACACGTATAGCACATTAGGTGATTGTATAGTATAACAGAACCTTAGGTTCTATATTTAAAGTTTTAAATTAATCTGAATCAACCATTAGTTTTTACGAGTTGATTCATATACAATAAAGTATCAATTCATATATAGCGTTGTAAAGGGTGTGGGTTGTAATAATATATCACTAATTTATGAGGTAAAGATGATATCACGTTAATGTAGTAGCTACGAGATTTCACTTATAAGAATGTGTATGGGCATCAATTGATCATATGTAGCACAATTTAATAATATATTGAACATGACTGTTTATAAGGTTTTACACTGGTAGTGGAAGAATTCACGACCCATTTAAATCAAATACTATTTAGAAGATGGGTATACTAGTGGTCCTGTCGAAGTATAAATCAATTCAAATGAAATTTTACGTTATACGAGAAACGTATGTGGGATATGCATTTCCCACAAAACGGGCTCATAGGAGTTGTGAACTATACGAGGGTCCTAGTCCTGTTTTTAAATAGGGCCTGAGGCTATCTGTATAGTTCATATAGGTACACTATATGGGATATGATGGGTTCTGATCTCTCATTTCTCCTCTAATGTATGGAATAGAAATAAGTATGCCCCGTAGGTATGGAATTTATTGTCAGATGAGACACTAATGATTGATTCAAGCGGGGGTTAAAGTATGTACAAGTGGCTATCTATTGAACGGTCATTCGGTATTCTAGCTTCTGTAATTGGTAGAGAGTCTCCTTATTGGCCGCCTATAACCTGTGATCAGGTCAGATGACGGGAAGCGCCGGACGGGGCTGGTGGAACGCAAAACAAAGATGGCGCTGGAACGCATAAGGTCCAGCTATAGCGGACGCGTGCAGCATCCTGGACCGTTCGTTTTAACGATCAGAGGTGGTGGAGGGGGCTGAAGGGAAGCACTTTCCCCTCAGCAGTGTCTCTTAAGTGCTCACAATATGTTTATTTATAGATATACACAGATATTCTAATATCAGAGGCTAAAGTACCCGCCCCTATTACACAGTAATTGGCTACTAATACTGTAATTCATTCACAAAAGCAGCTTTCAATGAGACTCACACTGCAATGCATTGTGGGTCATATAACAATTAAACTTTTACTTATATTGGGTGGATATAAGGGTGAGGATTATTATAGTGAATCATTCCTAATGATAAGAGGATAAAATTCATAGGTTGGTTAGTTTATACCATTAATAATCAGGCCATAATTAGCCTTTATTTGTGCACCAATCAAAATAGTATATGTGATGACATCATCACCTTTCCCTTTATAAGGGGTAACATTTAGTCTGGTGCTTCATTGCACAGGTACTGAGCGTCCACTGCAGATATATAGAAGGTGAGGGAATATGGCATCATTCTGAACAAAGCTCTGTTTAAATATGTAAATGTCACTATGTATATTTTATTCATGTATATTTGCAATATTGCACTTTAGTGCTTTCAATGGTAGGATATATTCACTTTCACATCTCTTTTGATTATGTGACAGTATGTAATTAAAAGTTTATTCTTTGATAATTCATTCCAGCACTTTTTAGAGTCTGGGTTTAAAGGTCAGCACTTTCATTATGTCAATTAATGAAACAGCTGGACTCATTAGAGTATTTAATTGCTATGGGCCAGAATGGTAGTAGTGATCAGCAATAGAGTTTTTTGTCTTAAAAACCTCCAATAAATGTTATACCTAAAAAGGGAGGTTGTTCTTTAAATACAGTTTCATTATAAAATGCATCAATTATCCTAAGTCAAAACTGATATCATTGACTAATTAAATATCTGATAATGACCATTCACTAATTTGCCCTAAATATGAATTTATTAGGTTTCCTTTTTAAGTGGTAAATGTGCATTTACTTCTCCCAGAGGAAGGCCTTGAAAAGGCTGAAACGCGTTGGAGTCAACTACATACAGACATTGGAGTTCTGCAGAATCGCATCTAAGCACCAGAGACAGCGATCGCTAGACCAACAAGACCCGGTCACGTGATCGGGAGAACCCGGAAGCTGACCAGGTTGCCGAGCAACAGAGGACAGAGAAGCCGGTGACGGAGCCCGGCAGACACAGGAGAAGGTAGGAAGCGAGTCTCCGTGTGCGGCGAAAGTCACTCAGCAAGCAGCTCCGTAGAGCGCTATCTGAGTTTCTCCTCCGCCCAAGACGGGATTACCAGTGCGGCACTTCGGCTCTCAGGGGACGTCTGCACCAAGACGCACCACGAGCAGCTGAGTCCGGCTGGTAATACCAGTCCGGAGCCTCCCTATCACACCCCCCATGTGCACTTGCTAATGCCCACACCGTGAAGATTGAACAAGACACGCAATTTGTTATATACAGATAAAGCGCTATATGAGAGACTTTACAGATTTTCAAGTGCACTTAAATAGAGACTGTAAAAACCATAGGTGCGGGACGCCGCAACCTGGACTGATTTCCTAACCAAGAGTGACACTTATATTATCAGTGCCATCAAGTACTCATCCTTACAATGGCATTTCCATAGCCAGCCTGATCTTAATAAAGTGGTACAGCAGTACCTATTTACTATATAAGTATTATTTGTCTCCATAACATTGCATTTGTCGAACATAGGACCACTAGTCATCCACTTGTTCCATACATTTATTTATCACATCCACATTTACTTAAATTAAGGGTTCATTAAGCTAACTAATCAATTAATTAGATCAAGACATCTGGATTGAGCGCAACACCACTCCCACCATTTCCTTTCTAAGTGACCCTTCAGTTGTCTCACCACAAGGTATGTGAGGGGACATTATGATATATTTTTATTACATATATAATATGAACACTCAGTATATATGATGAGGTCAATATTTTTCCAATTAGGCCACACTGATTGTTCATCAGAAAGCCTCGGTGTTATATTGAAGTTTCCATCATGCATGTATGAACAAGTTTTGTCACATTATACTGTTTGTATAAACTACTGTACTTCTCAGCTGCTTGAGGAAGGACCCAAGATTCAATTGTAATTTTCTTCCTTTTCATTCTGTCTGCTCTGACATATCCTTGTTCTATTATAATTATATGTTCCTCATATATTTTGATTGAATGTATTATGCATTTTTATTAAGGAACAATTATTTTTAGTTCTGATAAGATTTTTTTACAATTGTAGAGATACCCCTGATGAAGTCTTTTGTATAAGACGAAACGCGTTGGGTTGTCTGTGTTGTGAAGCTATCTCCGAACCAACTATAAGGAGAAGGAGATTGTTGTGATCCTTCAACATTTGTATTCAGCGCTAAGAGTCATACATCTTAAAGTGTGGAATAATATATCTCCTCTGTATTAATTTGAATATGTTTTTAATAAATGTTTTATGATGGAACATGTTGTTATTATTTAGAAAAAAAGTATTAACCAATTAGGGGTTGGAATAGTGTGAGTTGATGCGACCCCCTGGCGCCAATTCTTCTATTGTTGTATATTCCTTATTTCCAGTCCCTTCTAACAGGGGACTTAGTTGAATCAGGCTGCCTATACCAAATAGTTTACATACGTATTTATTCAGGGTGACAGGTTTTACAAATTAGCGCAAAGGGAGAGTATTTGTTTGATATATATATATATATATATATATATATATATATATACATATACACATAGCATATTAAACATGCATATATATATATATATATATATATATATATATACACACACACACACACACACACACACACACACACACACACACAGTACACGTGTATATATACACATGTATATACTGGTTGAGTATCTCATATCCAAATATTCCGAAATATAGACTTTTTTGAGTGAGACTGAGATAGTGAAACCTTTCTTTTTGATGGCTCAATGTTCACAAACTTTGTTTAATACTCAAAGTTATTAAAAATATTGTATTAAATGACCTTCAGGCTGTGTGCATAAGGTGTGTATATGAAACATAAATGATTTGTGTGAATGTACACACATTTTGTTTAATGCAGAAAGTTATAAAAATATTGGCTAAAATTACCTTCAGGCTGTGTGTATAAGGTGTATATGTAACATAAATGCATTCTGTGCTTAGATTTAGGTTCCATCACCATAATATCTCATTATGGTATGCAATTATTCCAAAATACGGAAAAATCCGATATCCAAAATTCCTCTGGTCCCAAGCATTTTGGATAAGGGATACTCCGCCTGTATATCATATGTGTGTGTGTGTGTGTGTGTGTGTTTATATGTATGTGTAATTAAAATAAAGTAAACTTTTATTAAGCACTTACAAGTGCCACCAGGAAGACAGCAGGCTGCAGAGGACACTAGACAGCCATTAATAATACTCGGCTCGCAAAATGCAGCAAAAAAAGAAATAAAAATAAGAAATACATTTTGGGGTGGTGGGGGGGGGGGTTCTGGGTGCTCGAAAACCCCCCCTGCATGTGCCACTGAATATTTACCTTGCACAGAAACAAAATAACCAACCCAAATCTAACTCACTCCGCACATGTTATATTTGCCCCAACTGCAGTGCATATAGCTTTGCCCGTTGGACAACAATTTTGCTGCAGCGATAAGGTCTGAATTAGGCTCTTGATTTGTTCCTCAGCCTCAGTGCTATTTCAGAGATGGATGATACGTGTGTTTGGGAAGTGACATTACTACTACTAGTGAGAAAATGGTGCATGGGAGGCTGTACTTAATGTCGGTTGACCACTCATGTACAGTAGGGCGACCAGCCCCCACTGCATGAAATACATAGATGACATTACTTTTGCGCATCACACAGATGGGCTCCTTTGGCATCTCCTGGCTGTGCCTGCAGGTGTTCTTTCACACATCCCAGTGGTACATAATTTCTAAGTGATACGAAATTATAATTATCAAGTCTAAAACCTGATAATTAACCACTTAACTGGCATGGTCAGTTCACATGTGACTGCGCCGGCCCACTGTCTCCCCGAGTTTTTGACGAGGAGATCCGTTCTGCAGATGTGCATAATATAATATTTAAATATTTTAAAAAAAAATGTTTTAAACTATATTAAATAAAATGTAAACAAACCCCCCCCCCCAATGTTATAAACTGTTTTGAAGGGAAAAATCGTCAGTTAAGTGGTTTTAATAAATAGACCTCAAAATGAGGGACTGTTACCTTGCAATAAAAATAGTTATTTTGTCTGTGTTTTAACATTAGGATTATTCTAATCCAGCATGGTCTATCACCAACACAAACCTGGTTTTATGCCTCTGCTATAGAATCTATGATATTGGATCTCACCTGACTATAACACTTCACAATATAAAGATATATCTTATAAATAAATACAATAAACTATAATATAAAGCTATAAAACCTTTCATATTTTGAAGAGTGTTAACTGTCAAAATACCATTGAGTGTCCCACATTTGTTTGCAATTTCCTAGCAGGGACGTGCGGTGAGCTAAATAGCTCAGATGGCACTGGGTAGCCCCAGAGCCAGATTTACATGCAATATATGAGCCAAAGGGTACATCTGGGCATTATACACAGGTAAAGCAGTGTAAACTACTGGAAATTTGGTAAGTTTTGAACAGAGATGTGCGGAAAAGATAGGCAGGTGAGGCACTGCCTCCCCTGCCATAGACTTTTTACTCCAGAGTTTTGGCTATAAAATTATTAGAATAATGCAAAGAAGATATTTCTAACATATTCTTTGTATTTTTTATATACTTTATACAGTCAAAACTCTGGTGCAAACGTTAGTATGACAGTAAAGACTCTGCCTCACCCCACCGCACGTCAGTGTTTCCTAGGTACTCTGTGATACTGCAGTACTAGAATGCAAACAGTTTAAGTAGAAATAAAGGAAAAGGTGTACTGGCGCTAGTAGAAGTTTCTCCAATATTAATAACAAAAACGTGGATGAATTGAAACAAGTAAATAATTTATTCACTAAACAGTTAAAATGTCACTTAAAAACAAATAAGATTGGGCATAGATTGAAGCTGAGGATCAAAATAAGAATAGCTGCTAGTATGCATCCACATGTGATCCCGGACTGAGAAATAAAGTTCCCTGGGGAATAGTGTTGTTTAAATACAGCTGGTGTTACCCATGGTGATGGAGTCCTCCAAGAGCTTGGAAAATAACAGCAGGCAAGCTGAGATGTTTTATGCAGAGGCTGATTAACTCCAATCAGTGCTGTAATGATGCAGTCCCACAGAGAAATTTCCAAGGCAGGAATATTTGTGTTAAAAGTCCATATCTGGATCCTCACAGGATGGAATGCATATGTTGGTGGCAGCTTGTCACTTAACGCGTTTCCCTAGGCACGGTCACCTAGCTTCATCAGAAGTAAGAAATAAGTTTGAACAAGATTATTTTGCAGCAGGTTGGGGGTGTATAAATTCACTGACAAATACCACAGTAGTACCCTGATTTTTTGCAGCTTGCTAGGTAATATGTAAATAATGGCTGCTTATGTGTGTAGTCCACAAGTGTTGGGCAGCTGTATTATTACACTGTAATTTAGATCTGAGTTTTGGCACGCCCCTTGTTACATCTAAATCTTTCTGCACAATTTACATCTGCCCCAACTGCAGTGCATTCCCAACTTCAAATCAGGCCCTTTGTTACAAATAAACCTTATGCAGATAGGTGTAGGTTTCTTTCTTTATTAGAAAACAAACTGTTACATTGTTATACAAATAGTCTCCAACCCCCCAGAATCCCTTTTCCCTTTATATCCACAGACCCTATTAGTCCTATACTGTAATTCCAGGTTATTAAAAACCAAATTGTTACATTTTTATACAAATACTCCCCAGAACCAATCTTCCCTCTATATCCCTAAACCCCCTTGTTCCTATACTGGAGATCCAGAAAATTGGCCTTGGTTATCATGAAAATATGCAGCAAATTGGTCTTGCTCTCCATGAATATCTGTGGATGAGCCTTGGTCTGCAAAATAGTTTCCAGAAGAATCGCCTTGGTCACGTGCCATAAAGGTGTTGCCTTGTTCCTGTGTGATGATTGGATCTACTCCTGATCCCTTGTCTTCATTATCTACAAAAATAAAGATATGGTTGCAGTCAGTGGTCTATCTGAGCGTAGGAAGGTTTCTATTACATAAAATCTACATCAGCCATTATCCAGTGAAGCATTGGGCCTGCACTTTGTGACTATTCTAAAGGCCCATATAGACGGGCCGATGTGGGAGAGATGTGTGCTGAGCGAACCGCTCAGCACACATCTCTCCCCCCGCTCAGCACAGCGCGATGTGTGCTGAGCGTGCGGGGGGAGATGGGGGGCCGCTCACTTCACTCAGCGGGTGAAGTGAGCGACCCGCTAGATTGGCCTGCATGCGATGCGTGGGGTTGCGCATCGCTATCGCTGTAAGGGGTACACACGGAGCGATAGTGCTTAAATTCTAAGTAATTAGTCAGATTGCTTAGAATATCGCTCTGTGAGTACCCACCTTTACTATACCACATGGTGCAGAGATGACAATGTTCCTCCACTGTAAAATGATACTTAGAGGTTGATTCAGTTAGTGGTGATGTGCACCAGGGTTCATCTGAGAACATATCCGTGATGTGTGCAGCTCCAGAATGGCACATTGCAGTCTATCTGATAAGTGGTCAGTGTATAACCATTTGCTACAAATGGGTATTCTGGGATTTTAGGCCTTGGAGAAAATATTACTGATCAATTTTATTAAAAGTGAATGAATTGGACCATTTCATCTGAACTTTTACCTGGGCAACAATGTAAATCTAAAGAATGACATATAAGAACTAGAGATGAGCGGGTTCGGTTTCTCTGAATCCGAACCCGCACGAACTTCATGTTTTTTTCACGGGTCCGAGCAGACTCGGATCCTCCCGCCTTGCTCGGTTAACCCGAGCGCGCCCGAACGTCATCATGACGCTGTCGGATTCTCGCGAGACTCGGATTCTATATAAGGAGCCGCGCGTCGCCGCCATTTTCACACGTGCATTGAGATTGATAGGGAGAGGACGTGGCTGGCGTCCTCTCCATTTAGATTAGGGTTGAGAGAGAGAGAGAGAGATTGACCTGAGGCTGTGATACTGTAGAAGAGAGTGCAGAGTTTAGTGACTGACGACCACAGTGACCACCAGACAGTGCAGTTGTTTGTTTTATTTAATATATCCGTTCTCTGCCTGAAAAAAACGATACACACAGTGACTCAGTCACATACCATATCTGTGTGCACTGCTCAGCCCAGTGTGCTGCATCAATGTATATATATATCTGACTGTGCTCAGCTCACACAGCTTATAATTGTGGGGGAGACTGGGGAGCACTGCAGTGCCAGTTATAGGTTATAGCAGGAGCCAGGAGTACATAATATTATATTAAAATTAAACAGTGCACACTTTTGCTGCAGGAGTGCCACTGCCAGTGTGACTAGTGACCAGTGACCTGACCACCAGTATATATAATATTAGTAGTATACTATCTCTTTATCAACCAGTCTATATTAGCAGCAGACACAGTACAGTGCGGTAGTTCACGGCTGTGGCTACCTCTGTGTCGGCACTCGGCAGCCCGTCCATAATTGTATATACCACCTAACCGTGGTTTTTTTTTCTTTCTTTATAGTCATACTAGTTACGAGTATACTATCTCTTTATCAACCAGTCTATATTAGCAGCAGACACAGTACAGTGCGGTAGTTCACGGCTGTGGCTACCTCTGTGTCGGCACTCGGCAGCCCGTCCATAATTGTATATACCACCTAACCGTGGTTTTTTTTTTCTTTCTTTATACATACATACTAGGTACGAGTATACTATCTCTTTATCAACCAGTCTATATTAGCAGCAGACACAGTACAGTGCGGTAGTTCACGGCTGTGGCTACCTCTGTGTCGGCACTCGGCAGCCCGTCCATAATTGTATATACCACCTAACCGTGGTTTTTTTTTCTTTCTTTATACATACATACTAGTTACGAGTATACTATCTCTTTATCAACCAGTCTATATATTAGCAGCAGACACAGTACAGTGCGGTAGTTCACGGCTGTGGCTACCTCTGTGTCGGCACTCGGCAGCCCGTCCATAATTGTATATACCACCTAACCGTGGTTTTTTTTTCTTTCTTTATACATACATACTAGTTACGAGTATACTATCTCTTTATCAACCAGTCTATATTAGCAGCAGACACAGTACAGTGCGGTAGTTCACGGCTGTGGCTACCTCTGTGTCGGCACTCGGCAGCCCGTCCATAATTGTATATACCACCTAACCGTGGTTTTTTTTTCTTTCTTTATACATACATACTAGTTACGAGTATACTATCTCTTTATCAACCAGTCTATATATTAGCAGCAGACACAGTACAGTGCGGTAGTTCACGGCTGTGGCTACCTCTGTGTCGGCACTCGGCAGCCCGTCCATAATTGTATATACCACCTAACCGTGGTTTTTTTTTCTTTCTTTATACATACATACTAGTTACAAGTATACTATCTCTTTATCAACCAGTCTATATATTAGCAGCAGACACAGTACAGTGCGGTAGTTCACGGCTGTGGCTACCTCTGTGTCGGCACTCGGCAGCCCGTCCATAATTGTATATACCACCTAACCGTGGTTTTTTTTTCTTTCTTTATACATACATACTAGTTACGAGTATACTATCTCTTTATCAACCAGTCTATATTAGCAGCAGACACAGTACAGTGCGGTAGTTCACGGCTGTGGCTACTTCTGTGTCGGCACTCGGCAGCCCGTCCATAATTGTATATACCACCTAACCGTGTTTTTTTTTTCTTTCTTTATACATACATACTAGTTACGAGTATACTATCTCTTTATCAACCAGTCTATATATTAGCAGCAGACACAGTACAGTGCGGTAGTTCACGGCTGTGGCTACCTCTGTGTCGGCACTCGGCAGCCCGTCCATAATTGTATATACCACCTAACCGTGGTTTTTTTTTCTTTCTTTATAGTCATACTAGTTACGAGTATACTATCTCTTTATCAACCAGTCTATATTAGCAGCAGACACAGTACAGTGCGGTAGTTCACGGCTGTGGCTACCTCTGTGTCGGCACTCGGCAGCCCGTCCATAATTGTATATACCACCTAACCGTGGTTTTTTTTTTCTTTCTTTATACATACATACATACTAGTTACGAGTATACTATCTCTTTATCAACCAGTCTATATATTAGCAGCAGACACAGTACAGTGCGGTAGTTCACGGCTGTGGCTACCTCTGTGTCGGCACTCGGCAGCCCGTCCATAATTGTATATACCACCTAACCGTGGTTTTTTTTTCTTCTTTATACATACATACTACTACGACATCTCTTTATCAACCAGTCTATATTAGCAGCAGACACAGTACAGTACGGTAGTTCACGGCTGTGGCTACCTCTGTGTCTGCACTCGGCAGGCAGTCCGTCCATAATTGTATACCACCTAACCGTGGTTTTTTTTTCTTTCTTCTTTATACATACATAGTTACATAGACATCTCTTTATCAACCAGTCTATATTAGCAGCAGACACAGTACAGTACGGTAGTTCACGGCTGTGGCTACCTCTGTGTCTGCACTCGGCAGGCAGTCCATAATTGTATACTAGTATCCATCTCCATTGTTTACCTGAGGTGCCTTTTAGTTGTGCCTATTAAAATATGGAGAACAAAAATGTTGAGGTTCCAAAATTAGGGAAAGATCAAGATCCACTTCCACCTCGTGCTGAAGCTGCTGCCACTAGTCATGGCCGAGACGATGAAATGCCAGCAACGTCGTCTGCCAAGGCCGATGCCCAATGTCATAGTACAGAGCATGTCAAATCCAAAACACCAAATATCAGAAAAAAAAGGACTCCAAAACCTAAAATAAAATTGTCGGAGGAGAAGCGTAAACTTGCCAATATGCCATTTACGACACGGAGTGGCAAGGAACGGCTGAGGCCCTGGCCTATGTTCATGGCTAGTGGTTCAGCTTCACATGAGGATGGAAGCACTCAGCCTCTCGCTAGAAAAATGAAAAGACTCAAGCTGGCAAAAGCAGCACAGCAAAGAACTGTGCATTCTTCGAAATCCCAAATCCACAAGGAGAGTCCAATTGTGTCGGTTGCGATGCCTGACCTTCCCAACACTGGACGTGAAGAGCATGCGCCTTCCACCATTTGCACGCCCCCTGCAAGTGCTGGAAGGAGCACCCGCAGTCCAGTTCCTGATAGTCAGATTGAAGATGTCAGTGTTGAAGTACACCAGGATGAGGAGGATATGGGTGTTGCTGGCGCTGGGGAGGAAATTGACCAGGAGGATTCTGATGGTGAGGTGGTTTGTTTAAGTCAGGCACCCGGGGAGACACCTGTTGTCCGTGGGAGGAATATGGCCGTTGACATGCCAGGTGAAAATACCAAAAAAATCAGCTCTTCAGTGTGGAGGTATTTCACCAGAAATGCGGACAACAGGTGTCAAGCCGTGTGTTCCCTTTGTCAAGCTGTAATAAGTAGGGGTAAGGACGTTAACCACCTCGGAACATCCTCCCTTATACGTCACCTGCAGCGCATTCATAATAAGTCAGTGACAAGTTCAAAAACTTTGGGTGACAGCGGAAGCAGTCCACTGACCAGTAAATCCCTTCCTCTTGTAACCAAGCTCACGCAAACCACCCCACCAACTCCCTCAGTGTCAATTTCCTCCTTCCCCAGGAATGCCAATAGTCCTGCAGGCCATGTCACTGGCAATTCTGACGATTCCTCTCCTGCCTGGGATTCCTCCGATGCATCCTTGCGTGTAACGCCTACTGCTGCTGGCGCTGCTGTTGTTGCTGCTGGGAGTCGATGGTCATCCCAGAGGGGAAGTCGTAAGCCCACTTGTACTACTTCCAGTAAGCAATTGACTGTTCAACAGTCCTTTGCGAGGAAGATGAAATATCACAGCAGTCATCCTGCTGCAAAGCGGATAACTGAGGCCTTGACAACTATGTTGGTGTTAGACGTGCGTCCGGTATCCGCCGTTAGTTCACAGGGAACTAGACAATTTATTGAGGCAGTGTGCCCCCGTTACCAAATACCATCTAGGTTCCACTTCTCTAGGCAGGCGATACCGAGAATGTACACGGACGTCAGAAAAAGACTCACCAGTGTCCTAAAAAATGCAGTTGTACCCAATGTCCACTTAACCACGGACATGTGGACAAGTGGAGCAGGGCAGGGTCAGGACTATATGACTGTGACAGCCCACTGGGTAGATGTATGGACTCCCGCCGCAAGAACAGCAGCGGCGGCACCAGTAGCAGCATCTCGCAAACGCCAACTCTTTCCTAGGCAGGCTACGCTTTGTATCACCGCTTTCCAGAATACGCACACAGCTGAAAACCTCTTACGGCAACTGAGGAAGATCATCGCGGAATGGCTTACCCCAATTGGACTCTCCTGTGGATTTGTGGCATCGGACAACGCCAGCAATATTGTGTGTGCATTAAATATGGGCAAATTCCAGCACGTCCCATGTTTTGCACATACCTTGAATTTGGTGGTGCAGAATTTTTTAAAAAACGACAGGGGCGTGCAAGAGATGCTGTCGGTGGCCAGAAGAATTGCGGGACACTTTCGGCATACAGGCACCATGTACAGAAGACTGGAGCACCACCAAAAACTACTGAACCTGCCCTGCCATCATCTGAAGCAAGAAGTGGTAACGAGGTGGAATTCAACCCCCTATATGCTTCAGAGGTTGGAGGAGCAGCAAAAGGCCATTCAAGCCTATACAATTGAGCACGATATAGTAGGTGGAATGCACCTGTCTCAGGCGCAGTGGAGAATGATTTCAACGTTGTGCAAGGTTCTGATGCCCTTTGAACTTGCCACACGTGAAGTCAGTTCAGACACTGCCAGCCTGAGTCAGGTCATTCCCCTCATCAGGCTTTTGCAGAAGAAGCTGGAGACATTGAAGGAGGAGCTAACACGGAGCGATTCCGCTAGGCATGTGGGACTTGTGGATGGAGCCCTTAATTCGCTTAACAAGGATTCACGGGTGGTCAATCTGTTGAAATCAGAGCACTACATTTTGGCCACCGTGCTCGATCCTAGATTTAAAGCCTACCTTGGATCTCTCTTTCCGGCAGACACAAGTCTGCTGGGGTTGAAAGACCTGCTGGTGACAAAATTGTCAAGTCAAGCGGAACGCGACCTGTCAACATCTCCTCCTTCACATTCTCCCGCAACTGGGGGTGCGAGGAAAAGGCTCAGAATTCCGAGCCCACCCGCTGGCGGTGATGCAGGGCAGTCTGGAGCGACTGCTGATGCTGACATCTGGTCCGGACTGAAGGACCTGACAACGATTACGGACATGTCGTCTACTGTCACTGCATATGATTCTCTCAACATTGATAGAATGGTGGAGGATTATATGAGTGACCGCATCCAAGTAGGCACGTCACACAGTCCGTACTTATACTGGCAGGAAAAAGAGGCAATTTGGAGGCCCTTGCACAAACTGGCTTTATTCTACCTAAGTTGCCCTCCCACAAGTGTGTACTCCGAAAGAGTGTTTAGTGCCGCCGCTCACCTTGTCAGCAATCGGCGTACGAGGTTACATCCAGAAAATGTGGAGAAGATGATGTTCATTAAAATGAATTATAATCAATTCCTCCGCAGAGACATTGACCAGCAGCAATTGCCTCCACAAAGTACACAGGGAGCTGAGATGGTGGATTCCAGTGGGGACGAATTGATAATCTGTGAGGAGATGGATGTACACGGTGATATATCGGAGGGTGATGATGAGGTGGACATCTTGCCTCTGTAGAGCCAGTTTGTGCAAGGAGAGATTAATTGCTTCTTTTTTGGGGGGGGTCCAAACCAACCCGTCATATCAGTCACAGTCGTGTGGCAGACCCTGTCACTGAAATGATGGGTTGGTTAAAGTGTGCATGTCCTGTTTTGTTTATACAACATAAGGGTGGGTGGGAGGGCCCAAGGACAATTCCATCTTGCACCTCTTTTTTCTTTTCTTTTTCTTTGCATCATGTGCTGATTGGGGAGGGTTTTTTGGAAGGGACATCCTGCGTGACACTGCAGTGCCACTCCTAAATGGGCCCGGTGTTTGTGTCGGCCACTAGGGTCGCTAATCTTACTCACACAGTCAGCTACCTCATTGCGCCTCTTTTTTTCTTTGCGTCATGTGCTGTTTGGGGAGGGTTTTTTGGAAGGGACATCCTGCGTGACACTGCAGTGCCACTCCTAGATGGGCCCGGTGTTTGTGTCGGCCACTAGGGTCGCTAATCTTACTCACACAGCTACCTCATTGCGCCTCTTTTTTTCTTTGCGTCATGTGCTGTTTGGGGAGGGTTTTTTGGAAGGGACATCCTGCGTGACACTGCAGTGCCACTCCTAGATGGGCCCGGTGTTTGTGTCGGCCACTAGGGTCGCTAATCTTACTCACACAGCTACCTCATTGCGCCTCTTTTTTTCTTTGCGTCATGTGCTGTTTGGGGAGGGTTTTTTGGAAGGGCCATCCTGCGTGACACTGCAGTGCCACTCCTAAATGGGCCCGGTGTTTGTGTCGGCCACTAGGGTCGCTAATCTTACTCACACAGTCAGCTACCTCATTGCGCCTCTTTTTTTCTTTGCGTCATGTGCTGTTTGGGGAGGGTTTTTTGGAAGGGACATCCTGCGTGACACTGCAGTGCCACTCCTAGATGGGCTCGGTGTTTGTGTCGGCCACTAGGGTCGCTAATCTTACTCACACAGCTACCTCATTGCGCCTCTTTTTTTCTTTGCGTCATGTGCTGTTTGGGGAGGGATTTTTGGAAGGGACATCCTGCGTGACACTGCAGTGCCACTCCTAGATGGGCCCGGTGTTTGTGTCGGCCACTAGGGTCGCTAATCTTACTCACACAGCTACCTCATTGCGCCTCTTTTTTTCTTTGCGTCATGTGCTGTTTGGGGAGGGTTTTTTGGAAGGGCCATCCTGCGTGACACTGCAGTGCCACTCCTAGATGGGCCCGGTGTTTGTGTCGGCCACTAGGGTCGCTAATCTTACTCACACAGCTACCTCATTGCGCCTCTTTTTTTCTTTGCGTCATGTGCTGTTTGGGGAGGGTTTTTTGGAAGGGACATCCTGCGTGACACTGCAGTGCCACTCCTAGATGGGCCCGGTGTTTGTGTCGGCCACTAGGGTCGCTTATCTTACTCACACAGCGACCTCGGTGCAAATTTTAGGACTAAAAATAATATTGTGAGGTGTGAGGTATTCAGAATAGACTGAAAATGAGTGTAAATTATGGTTTTTGAGGTTAATAATACTTTGGGATCAAAATGACCCCCAAATTCTATGATTTAAGCTGTTTTTTAGTGTTTTTTGAAAAAAACACCCGAATCCAAAACACACCCGAATCCGACAAAAAAAATTCGGTGAGGTTTTGCCAAAACGCGTTCGAACCCAAAACACGGCCGCGGAACCGAACCCAAAACCAAAACACAAAACCCGAAAAATTTCAGGCGCTCATCTCTAATAAGAACAGTAATTGTTTATGAAGTACAATGCAAACAACTCCATCTAAGAGTGCTAATTTGTTTATTAACAGTTTCTTATATAATGCAGCATATTCCATAGCGCTTTATAATTCACACTAGCTATTAAAAAAACAAGTGTAATAATATTCTTATAAAAGACCCCTGGCTGCTGTCTTTTCTTACTGCCTAGATATCAGTTATTTATTAGTATATATGGGCTAATTTGCCTTGTTAGAAATAATTATCTGCATTATAAAAATACATTATATCAATCAATCAATCAATCAATCAATCAATCAATCAATCCGCTTAGAGACCTATCAGTAGTGGTGCAGAGGAGAGAGGGTACAACTTACCTGGGCCCAGGTCTGATAGAGGGGACAAGTAGGGGCCTTGGTCCCCCTTACCTGGCAGCAGCTGCAGCTCTTCCCCTCAGCCCGGCACACGCTGCTGTGTGGCCATGGAGGCGCTTAAAATACCATTTTTTTCAGTATTTTTCTCTAAGGGAGCATGACCACACCTCCTGTGATTAAGCCACGCCTCTTGAAAAGCACCTGGGCCCAGCCAGGCTCTGTACTGCCCTGCTTATCAGGACTCTCTCATTGCTCTCAGTGTATCTTTTATTTAGTGAGATTAGATTTATCACTTCCACAAATACTGTATCTCCTCTATTATACAGCTGCAAGTATTTATAACTTTATTGCCATTCAGCTATTCCCTCTATAATAATTATAGAGGTGTAATCCTACTATGCATCATTGTTATTAAGCAATTAATCTAATAATTCCCTTAATGAGTGATATTAAATATTATAGTGATCTTATAAGGGCTGAGCACAGGTTATCTCCAAATTGCTAATACACTCATACTGCTAATTTCTGTAGTTAAAAGGGGTTCACTACGATATCCCGGCGGTCGGGCTCCCGGCGACCAGCATACCGGCGCCAGGAGCCTGAACGCCGGCTTACCGACAGTGTGGCGAGTGCAAATGAGCCCCTTGCGGGCTCCCCACGCTACGGGCACGGTGGCGCGATACGCGCGCCACGCTATTTCATTCTCCCTCCAGGGGGGTCGTGGACCCCCACAAGGGAGAATAAGTGTTGGTATGCCGGCTGTCGGGATTCCGGCGCCGGTATACTGTGTGCCAGTATCCCGTCAGTCGGCATACTTAAGACCACCCGTCGTGTGGGTTATATTTTTCTGTGCATGGTAAATACTGCTGCTTTATTTTACACTGCAATTTAGATCTCAGTTTGAACACACTCCATCCAAATCTAAAGGGGGGGGGGGGGGGTGTACTCAGAGCGATCACTGCTTTAAACATAAGGAATCTGACTAGATTGCTTAGATTTTAAGCAGTGATCTCTCCGTGTTTACCCCCACAGTGATAGCGATGTGCAGCCCCGCGCATCGCTATCGCTAGTGCTAGATTGGCCTGCATACACGCTCAGTCTAGCAGTTCGTGGCCCCCCGTCTCCCCCTGCACACTCGCACTGTGCTGTGTGAGGGAAGAGATGTGTGCTGAGCAGTTCGCTCATCACACATCTCTCCCCAAATTGGGCCGTGAATACGGCCCTTAACTCTGGCCCCAAATCTTCATCTGGCCCCAAATGACAATGAAAGGAGATGGATTAGTTATGGGTAGTCTAGTGCAAGTGCAGTGACTGGGGAAAGATTGTTCTGTAGTTGCTGGGGGCTCCCACACGTCTGTTCCCACTGTCATCACTTCAATAAGAAAGTCTTTGTAATTGTATCTACTGTATGTGGAGTTATCATGTAAACTACATATAAATGTGCTTTACTATCGCAGTATATACAAGACAAACATGTCTGTATACCTGATGCATCTTTCAAACATCACAGCCAGGAATGTGCTGGATCTTGCACCCGGCAATTTCCAGGGTCTCCGCCCCGATCCTGCTAAAGAGCAGGTTGGGTACTTAGTCTCAGGTAGCTTGCATTCACACACAAACATCCCAGGTTGATGTGTATTCATGTGTAAAAACCCAGGACTTTTGTGCTAGTGTGAAAGGGGTATAAGTAGATTAATCCTAGATATTAATTCCCATATACATGCAGGTTGTTTTATTTGCAATGGTCACACTCTTAAAAATATATTACAGTATATTACAGTATAATGAGCAACACAATATTACATTTATGTACTGATGGTGTAATGGATAGCATTACTGCCTCACAGCACTGAGGTCATGGGTTTGATTCCCATCATGGCCCTATCTGTGTGGACTTTGTATATTCTCCCCATACTTGCATGGGTTTCCTCTGGGTTCTCCCGTTTCCTCCCACAATCCAAAAATATACTGGTAGGTTAATTGGTTCCCAACAAAATTAACCCTAGCATGAATGTGTGGGTTTGTACATGTGATAGGGTGTATAGAATGTAAGCTCCACTAGGGCATGAACTAATGTGAATGGCCAAATAATCTCTGTAAAGTGCTGCGGAATATGTGTGCTCTATATAAATAACTGGTAATAAATAAATGAGCATGCAAATAACTAATTCATATATCATTACACTGATAGAGCTTAGGATACCATAGATCAGTTTCCCCAAATCTGTCATTACAGTGCAGGTTTTAGGAATATCTATAATTGAGCACAGGTGACTTAATACCTCAGTCATTATGTTTTAACCATCTGGACTCTAGCATGGATATCCTTAAAACCTGGACTGTTATGTCGGCATTTGGGAAACTCGGCTGTAGAACATACAGTAGGCTCCCAAACTCAGTCCACAGGACCCCAAACAGTTCATGTTTTCCAGGTCACCTAGAAGCTGCACAGGTGTAGTCATTACTCACTGACACATAAAAGATCTACTTGCAATGCTATGCAGAGCCCCAGAAAACATGAATTGTATGTAGTTCTGAGGACTGAGTTTGAGAACTTTTGCTACAGATGTGATAATGACAGAACTACAGTAAGTAGATATATTATATACACTCATGCACATATATATAGCAATACAACTATTGGGAGCATGACTTACCTGGTAATGACAGGATGCTGGTAAAGCAGCAGAGGGTGAGTATGAGTGCTAGCTGCATTGTGAGCCACAGATCTGAGTCAGTACAGAGTATAAGGAGAGTGAGTGAGGAGTGGAGGTGAGAGGAGTCTTTATATAGGAGTCCCATCCTACTCTCCTACTGTATGTTGGAGGTCTGTGTATTCTGGGAGGGGCCACACTGAACAATACAGACTCCATGTCTACAGTCACATAACAATGTTATCACACTACAAGTTACATTACAGGGTCACACAGCTACATGGTATCTCTAGTTATTAGTCTTATCTGCTTACATTTTATATAGCAAACTTTACATCTCTTTCTCACCTAAATTGTTTCTGTTACACATTCAGTCATTCATCTTCTAATGTTTCTGTTATTACTGATAGATGTACTGTTCATGTTATTTCCCAACATTATAATTGTTCTGTGTTCCGTAATGCAACATATTTTATTGTTACACACATAACATTTATACTTCACCCATTATAAACTGGTGAGTGAGGGCTGCAAAGGGGACCATTCTAAAAAACGGGGGATATGTTACCCCCATGTTGTAGGAGTGCCAGGCTCTGCGTGTTTGGATGCAGATTTCCTGGCCCCACAGCAGGAGTTCCGGTTTCCAGCCTGAGTATGCTGGGACTGCGATTGATGGTGATCTGATGCTGTATCATCAGACGCAGTACTCGGGTCAGTGCTGCATGCAGGAGGCGTCTTTTTCCTCAGGAATATTTGAGCATCGCTGCTGTGACCAAAAATGCAGCATTAATGCTCACTGCCTGCATCTCTGAATCAGGGCCAATGTCCACAATAAAGTCAAACCTACCATCTGTGTTATATTGTATGTTGTGACATATACAATATTGTGTATATTGTATCTTATATAAATTGATTACTTATTGTATAACACAGAGGTTTCAATAGACACCAACCAGTCATTGTTCCACAGTTACAATGATAGAAATAGGGGTGTCAAGTAAAGAACCATGTTGTCGACAATTTCTAAATGAGGCCATAGTCACTTACAATGCCCATGCCAGACCCAGCTCTGAATACAGCCCAAGGCTGCACACACTTCACAGGAAGAAGTTTTATTTAGCTAAAGGCTCACAGAACTTATACTGTAGTTAAGTATTCAATTTAGGCAATGACAGCGAGGTACTGCACTACCAATGGATTCTTTGTCATCTTGCAACCACCAGCATTGCCGATTTTACTATATTCTGAATAGGTCAGATCTCATGTTACCCTGGTGGCAGCTCAGTGTGAATGGGTCCTTGAAAAACATCCTGGGTCAAGTGCCCTGGCATTTCAAGTTAAATAGCAGGGTTGAACATGGGAGAAACCCAGGTTACCTGGCAGTGTGAATGGGAAAACCGGGTCATTTAACGTCCGTCCCGTTCAAATCCCATGGAGAGCCGACTCTCTAACACTTGAAGATAATATACTCTTTAAACATTGGTAGAATCAGAGGTGGATTTAAATTTTAAATCCACCTCTGCCCTCCACCCCTACCTATCCTCCAGCGGTATGGGTGGAGGGCAGCTTTGATGTCACATGGGCATTAAGGGGTGTTCTATCTTCCACTCAGCATGTAGTACCTGGAGCAGTAATTTCTGCTAATTACGCCTTTACTGCACAGATGGTGGGAGATGGGGCAGGAGGGTAAACACTGAACTGTAAAAGGGGGCATTGGGAATGAAGAGGCTCCTGTACATGACTTCAAGGATGGTAGGGGATGTTTAATATGCAGGAGAGGGATGGATAGTGGAGTGGGTTTAATATTCCTCATTTTCCGGTCGGAGAGCATCTTGCTTGACTCCAGAATCCAGTTCCTGGATATAGATTTCTTAGCTTTCAATTAGATAAAACGCTAAAGAGTCCCACCTTTTAGGAGGTACTGGGGACTTGGGGATCAAAGTTCAGGAAGCCAATGAAATCCATCAGAACATATAAAACTGCATACCAGGCGTGTGGAGCTGAATCAGGCTGAAGGCTGGAAGGCTGATATCTCTGGTTCTGGGCATAGCAGTGACAAGCTTCCAGTCTCCACCGAGGGAGAGTCCCAACTTTTGGAATATTCCCTCAGAAACCAGACAGAACCTGTGATATCTGGCTGGGAAGAGCCATTAAAAGGCTCAGATGGGGACCACTACTTTGAAGTCTGATTATTCCGGTTCCCCATTGCCAATTTTCAAAAATCTGGTACCCCTGTAAAAAGGGGACCCACAGCTATCAGCCTAGGGCCCTTAGACTCCTTGGCCCATGGGCAAGTGCCCATTGAGCCCATTCGAAAAGATGGCCCTTAATACACCACTTCCCTCACTGAATGTATCAGGTCCCCATACCACATTATTATACCCTCACTCACTGACAGCATTGTATATGAGTGACCCAAGCTTACTGATTATAGCAGGCCCCATCACCTAAAATACTCATTATTATCCCCCCTCACTCACTGACTGCATTTCTAACAACATTTTATAATATCCATTATTACACCCCTTCGTCATTGTCTGTATTCATTATATAGTATATCAGTGCTTCACTCACTGATTGTAGTGCCTAAAGGCACTGATATATAACACAATAAAGTCACTGATTGAGAAGTGCAGTAATGGGTATTATAAAGGATGGGGTATATATAGTACAATCAGTAGGGGTGGTACTGATAGATAATGCAGGCACCCATACCTTATATTAATTATTATTACAACCAATGACATTAGTGGCTCCCCCTTACTGATTGTAGCAGCCTAGCAGGTCACCCATCCCTTATAATACCCATTATTACACCCCTTAGTCAGTGTGACTGTACTGATTATATATCAGCACCCCTTATAGCATATGGCAATGCCCCTTAGGAGGCCCCAGTGATTGCATTTCTCTGGTGGGCCCTTCATGCCCCAGTCCGACACTGTAGCTACACATACACACAAACACATGGGGCCAGCCGAGTGAGACAGCCAGATATCGGAGATTCCGGATGGGCTCGTATGTTTTTTTTTTAAAGTGGCAATCATTTATAAGGCAAAGCCAGGTTGGTTTTACCTTGTAAATAATTGCCACTTTAAAAAAAGTACAAGGTCGGACAGAATCTTGGAGCTTCAGCCACCTCGCACTTCATTACAGCCTATGAAGAGGAATAGGGCTAATTTGGAAGTAGAATAGAACAGGAAGAGCTTAGGTCATGATAGGGATAGTCTTTCAAACTGTCAGTTTTAATTGAATATATGCAAATAAAACAGCTCAATGTAGCTTAATATTCTTTGGTGACATATTACAGAGTGCCTGTTATTATATTTTGCACTGCACTTTCATTTAGAATTCATCTGAATAAAGGGGCTAATTCAGACCTGATCACTGCTGTGCGTTTTTGCACAGCGTGTGATCAGGTCTAAACTGCACATGCGTAGGCGCCGCAGTGTGCCTGCACATGCCAGAGATGTGATAGGTATTTCAGCCCAGCGATTGCCTCTGCCTGATTGACAGGCAGAGGCGTTCGCTAGGCGGGAAGGGGTGGGCCGGCGGCATAGGGCTGCCACTTTGGAGGCGCGGTCCGGCAACGCAGGTGTGCCCGGACCATGCGGGGGCAGGCTGCAGTGGCTGCGTGATATCATATGCAGCTGCTGCAACCCAGAGAGCAATGGATAACTCCCTGCCAGTGTGCAGGAGCTGCGCTGGTAGGGAGCTACTCTTCAGGTACAAAAGCATCACTGCCGTGCAATGCTTTTGTACTTGTGCAGGGGGGGGGGCAGAGCCAGACATGTGGGTGAACTAGCCCGGTGCTGGGCGTCCCCCCACATGTCTGTGAAAGTGATCGTGGATGTTCTAAATTTAGCACATATATGATCAAGTCTGAATTACCCCCAATATCAGGTGTTTATCTAATCCTTATAGCGTATGAAAGTAGCCACAGCCGCAGTGATCTATTGTTTCATGTAACTGCAGATATATCATAGAACTAGTGATGTGCACCGGAAATTTTTCGGGTTTTGTGTTTTGGTTTTGGGTTCGGTTCCACGGACGCGTTTTGGCAAAACCTCACCGAAATTTTTTTGTCGGATTCGGGTGTGTTTTGGATTCGGGTGTTTTTTTCAAAAACCCTAAAAAACAGCTTAAATCATAGAATTTGGGGGTCATTTTGATTCCATAGTATTATTAACCTCAATAACCATAATTTCCACTCATTTCCAGTCTATTCTGAACACTTCACAATATTATTTTTAGTCCTAAAATTTGCACCGAGGTCGCTGGATGGCTAAGCTAAGCGACACAAGTGGCCGACACAAACACCTGGCCCATCTAGGAGTGGCACTGCAGTGTCAGGCAGGATGGCCCTTCAAAAAAATAGTCCCCAAACAGCACATGACGCAAAGAAAAAAGAGGCGCACCAAGGTCGCTGTGTGACTAAGCTAAGTGACACAAGTGGCCGATACAAACACCTGGCCCATCTAGGAGTGGCACTGCAGTGTCAGGCAGGATGGCCCTTCAAAAAAATAGTCCCCAAACAGCACATGATGCAAAGAAAAAAAGAGGCGCACCAAGGTCGCTGTGTGACTAAGCTAAGCGACACAAGTGGCTGACACAAACACCTGGCCCATCTAGGAGTGGCACTGCAGTGTCAGGCAGGATGGCCCTTCAAAAAAATTGTCCCCAAACAGCACATGATGCAAAGAAAAAAAGAGGCGCACCACAGGTATAGAATGTAGATGGATAGTATACTTAATGACGACACAGAGGTAGGCACAGCAGTGGCCTTCTGTATCGTACTGCTATATATAGTATACTGGTGGACACTGTGTCGGCAAACTGCAAAACTAAAATGCACCACAGGTATAGAATGTAGATGGATAGTATACTTAATGACGACACAGAGGTAGGCACAGCAGTGGCCTTCCGTATCGTACTGCTATATATAGTATACTGGTGGACACTGTCGGCAAACTGCAAAACTAAAATGCACCACAGGTATAGAATGTAGATGGATAGTATACTTAATGACGACACAGAGGTAGGCACAGCAGTGGCCTTCCGTATCGTACTGCTATATATAGTATACTGGTGGACACTGTGTCGGCAAACTGCAAAACTAAAATGCACCACAGGTATAGAATGTAGATGGATAGTATACTTAATGGATGACGACACAGAGGTAGGTACAGCAGTGCACTCTGCACTGTACTCCTCCTATATAATATTAATTACTGGTGGTCCCCAGTCCCCACAATAATAAAGCAGCACACTGAGCACAGATATGGAGTGTTTTTCAGGCAGACAACGTATACTGGTGGTCACTGTCAGCAAAACTCTGCACTGTACTCCTGCTATAGCTGCTCCCCAGTCCCCACAATTAAGCAGTGTGAGCACTCAGCACAGATATATTATGCAGCACACTGAGCACAGATTTGGTATGGAGCGTTTTTTTCAGGCAGAGAACGGATAAAAACTGGTGGTCACTTATCAGCAAAACTCTGCACTGTACTCCTCCTAACAGCTGCTCCTCAATCCTCCCCACAATTAAGCAAAAGCAATAAACCAATCAACTTCTAGTTCTACAATAAACGGAGAGGACGCCAGCCACGTCCTCTCCCTATCATCTCCAATGCACGAGTGAGAAAATGGCGGCGACGCGCGGCTGCTTATATTGAATCCGAATCTCGCGAGAATACGACAGCGGGATGATGACGTTCGGGCGCGCTCGGGTTAGCCGAGCAAGGCGGGAAGGTTCGAACCTGCCTTGGACCCGTGTAAAATGGGTGAAGTTCGGTTTCCGAGAAACCGAACCCGCTCATCACTACATAGAACACAATTACTTATTTGCAGTCTTATATCCCTTTCGCACCAATAACCGGGTCCAACCTGCGTTATTGAACATGGTTTCAAGCTGAGTCCAGCTTCTTGAAATCGTGTTTGCAATGCAGGCTGGACCCGGGTTATTGCTGGGTTATCTCTTTGCTGGCGCATGGAGATGACATCATCTCTAATTGCCGGTAATCCAGCTCTGTGCATACTAATAGCTTGACTCTTTACCACATTTTCAAGATCAGTCCCGGGTTTAACCTTGGTCACAGTCCAGGCGCTGAACCTGGGCAGTCCCTTTCACACAAAGCCAGGACACAGGTTGCCCAGGCAGTATAAAATATGTTTTTGGTCCAATTCAGCCCCAGCCCCATAATGTTTCTAGGAAAATGTAATATAAGCAGGATGTGACCTTAGCAGTGGTTATTAATATCACCTCATTCAATCTACATCTCATAGGAGTATTGGATGTATATGTACTCCCATCTGACATAACTGTACAACCGGTCTGATAAGCACAATACTCAGCACTATAGAGCAGAAGAAGAGACTATTTCTACCATTACAATCCATACAGTTTGTGTCAACTGTAATAAATTAAAAGGTAACTGTGTTATTCCTTATTGTCTGATAAGAGCTCTTTGATCTGCGATGATGTCTGTCGGTGGGTATCAGACAATTCAAATACAGATTAGTCTGTTTAAACATATTCAAACTTTGCTGTGATTGAATTAACAAAGAAGCGCTAAATTATCTAATCATCAGCAAACAGGCCCAGACATCAGATGAGATTTCCAGTCAAATGCAGAACAACTTACTTTATTATATTGAATCCCAAACTCAGCAACAAAGGTCAATTGTATTTAATTTGTAGCACTCAATACAATTTGTGATTTATCTATAATATCTTCTTTGCACTGCTGAGGTCCATCATGTTATCACCTCTGCTCTCTGCTGCATTTTCATGATGCTATTGTGACTTTAATATGTAATTGCATGAAGCGCCATAATGATGAGACCGGAGGTGGGGCCAACACTATGCCGCAGTCTACTCACAGATCTGGGCCCTCTACTCACTGAGGGGTAAATTTACTAAAGCTTCATATAATGAAAAGTGGGAATGTTGCCTATAGCAACCAAGCAGATTCTGTATGTCATTTCTCTATTGCAACCTAGAAAATGATAGAATCTGGTTGCTATGGGCAACATCACCACTTTTCATTTTTAGAAGCTTTAGCAAATTTACCCCATAGGGTCATAATTATCAGATTACAGTAATTTACCAGTTCTCAGAAAATTGACTTTTTTATGTAATGTTGATATTTATCAGGATACTGCAGCAGAAATCAGAGCTATCTATTGTGGTCCCTCATTTATCATTCACAAAAACTGTCACCATAGCTGTGTATAGGGACTGTGATTACGGCAAATTTACCAAGATCCAATAAGCTAAGGTTATGTACACATCAGTGGGAGTGGCAGAGGTGGGAGGAGCAGGGCCATGCTGCATTTGGTAGGTCCATCACATGATGCAGCACATGACCAGCGGGAGTGCGCCTCAAACCCAATATTGAGCATACATACTATACAATATCATAAGCCAATAGCAGCCGGATCGTATGCAATATTGCATAGTGTGTACACACCCTTAGCTTCAGATGGAGTTAGTCCATAGTAGCCTATGCGCTAATGTTCAACATTTCTTATTGGAAAGGGATCCTTTGGATATCAATCCTTTAGCCTATACTGGAGCATTAGCCTCTGTAGGAAGCGATCGCTTTACTTCCAACTATTCACTGGGCTATCATCAGTGTCTGTGCCCCAACATGGGACTGTTGCTAAATACCACATTTATATTATTTCTTATTGTTGTTTCTATATGCAGAAATGATATTTAATTGGGCAAAATTCATAATATTATTAAAATAAACTCTAGATCATGGATCTCAGCAATGTACAAGATGGCTGTTCCAGGGTAAAGACCATGACACAGCAGGTTATTTATTAAACTATTTCTAAACAGGGCTACATAGTGTGCCCAACATGCCAAAAATGACTGCAGCAACCCTGCATTATGTGTTTTTCTACTTGCTGTAATACAAAGGGCAGATTTGGCTATGAGTGATGTTCTCGTTGTCACTCGTTGCTGTTCATGAGTGCTGCTCCTGCCAGCCAGCTCCCAACTGTCACTTTTACCATTTGGGATTGGCTGTGATGTCTATAAAGTGCCTTGAGTCCTATGGGAGAAAAAGCACTATATAACGTTGTGCTGTCAGATCGCAGAGAAACTGCAAAGAGAAGCAGCTGGCAGCAGTAGGTAAGTGTGGCTATAGATGGAGAGACACAAGGGGGTATGCGAGGGTTGGTAAGGCTGGTGATGCAGTGGCTTGGAAGGATAATGCTGACGCTTTGGGGAATGTAGTGCAGAGGTACAGGGGTTGGACAAGACCAATGGACACAGTGGGATGATGCTGAGATACACAGCAGGGAATAAGGCTGGGAAACACAGAAGAGAAGAGTCAATGGCTGGAGATGTTGAGACCCAGAGCAGAGGGTGCTGGAGAGACATAGGGGAGATGTGAATGTAAACACCATGGTGGTGCTGGAGAAACAGAGCATGGATGTTGCTGTAGAGACACAGGCAAGGATGAGGCTTGCAAGACATTGGGGAAAATGAAGCTGGAGGACAGGGGCGGATTGGGATGGAAAACCAGCCCAGGAAATTGATGGAGCCCTAATGGTTAAAGGGGTAGAGTCTGTCAAGCAGGGTGGGTCTCTCCTTATGTGGCCTGACTTACATCTTTTGCTGCAGTTGTGTCTGTGAATTTATAGTAATGTTGCTACAATGCACTTCCCTTGTGTACATGCTTGTAAATATGCAAGGACTGAGACTCCCACTGTCAGTGCCTACAGATGCTGTAATCATGCTTTGTGTGTTTTTAAATGCTATGCTAGGTGCAGATCATCCAAGTATGGCCTCCATTGTGTGTGATTCAGCATTTCTGTAAACAACCACTATCAGCAACATGCCCATACGGGTTCACTACGGGTGGCCGGCGGTCGGGCTCCCGGCGACCAGCATCCCGGCGCCGGGAGCCCGACCGCCGGCTTACCGACAGCTTGGCGAGCGCAAATGAGCCCCTTGCGGGCTCGCTGCGCTCGCCACGCTACGGGCACGGTGGCGCGCTACGCGCGCCACACTATTTTATTCTCCCTCTATGGGGGTCGTGGACCCCCACGAGGGAAAATAAGTGTCGGTAAGCCGGCGGTCGGGCTCCCGGCGCCGGTATACTGAGCGCCGGGAGCCCGACCGCCGGCAAACAGAAGACCACCCGCCCATACTACATTACCTTTTGTGTCTGGATATCAAACCCTTTTCTAAACGCCCAGGGAATTCCAACACATTTTTAATACATTTCTTGATGCATGCATCTGAATCCGTGACTCTGTACGAACAGCATCAGGACGCATGTGTGGTGCAACACAAATGCATGCACAGACTAAAAACACATTGGCCCCACAAAAAAAAAGCACATTAGCCCCCACAGAGAACAAAAAAAGTCTCCCACAGAGAACAATAAAAAAAATCATTGCCCCCCACAGGAAATTAAACAAACATTATCCTTCACATTGGCCTCCACAGAAAAAAATCCACTGACCCCCACAGAAACCCCCCAAAACATTGGCCCATACAGAAAACAATAAAACACATTGGCCCCCACAAGAAAAATGTAAAACACATTGGCCCCCACAGGTTTACCCACACACACTGTTACGTGGACTACAGTGTGCAATAGGCTTTCCAATGGTTGTGGCTGGTGCTCATGCAATTACCCTTGCCCAGCAGTCTTTTAGCCTCTTGCAGCCAAAGACTTTGCCTATAGCAGCCGCCTCTCCAGGGCAGATTAGGTCCACCCCGTACGCAGATGCCCCCAAGTTTTATGTATAGACACGTTCTCACATGAGCAGACTGGTTCTCACGCGAGCTGACAGGTTCTCACAAAAGCAGGAACTATCACCAGTGTTTTGGGAGTGTACTGGGGAAGAATATAAATGATGCTGCACCAATCACTGCTAGATTGCACAGTCCCGGCTCCTAAGCAATGCCCATGAATGCGTGCCTCTTGGTGCTAACACACACACTGGCCCTACAGAAAAAAAAACACATTGGCCAACACAGGAACAAAAATATGGTGTATAGTGTATGTCCCTGGGTTGGAAGGGAGTATTGTGTCTACAGGGGCTGACACACAGACGCTGCCACACTGGCCCACACAGTAATAAAAACACATTGACCCTCATATAAAAAACATTGAAACCCACAGAAAAAAATATTGCCCCCACAGGGAAAAAAACACATACGGACACCCACAGAAAAATACAAAACATATTGGCGCCACACAGAAAAAAACACATTGACCCTGGACAGGAAAAGTAAAAAACTATCCCCCACTGGAAAAAAATAAAACACATTGGCTCCCACAGATAAAAAAATAAAAACATTGGCCCTCACATGGAAAAAAAACACATTGAGATCCACAATAAAAAATTTGGTGGATAGTGTACATCCTTGGGTTGCAGGGGTGGGGTGGGATGGGGACACTGATGCTGACACACTGATGCTGACACAGATGCTGATACACTGATGCGGACACACAAACAGATGCTGACACACTGACACAAATGTAAATATAGACATGAGCACAGTTTAGGAGGCTCATAGCAGGGACCCCTGACACCCACTTAAGCACATACACACACCCCTGTGCAGTAGACACCAGCAGGCCCCTCTCTCCCTCCAGCAGTGAATAGCAAACACCCTCTCTGTCACCCCACAGCAGCCAGCAATCCCTTTGTGCCCCCCACTGTGGCTCTCTCCCCCTGCAGCAGCTATCATGCCCCCCTCTCTGCCCCCGTCAGTGGCTCTCTCCCCCCCACAGTGTCCAGCAGCCTCCCTCTCTCCCCCCTCTTCCACCAATGAGTCTTAGTGCCCACTTATGGGCAGACTGGGGCACAATATATGAATTGGCCAGGAATGGGGGAAGCACAGCCAGTAAGGAGAGGGTGGGGCCATGGGGCCAAGCCCACCAGCAAACCATTCCAGTATTCCCATGGGCCAATCCAACCCTGCTGAAGGAACACAGGCAAGGCACTCATACACCAATTGTAGTGTAATCATGCAAGTTGTTCATCCCAAAATCTTTAGTTTCGTGCAATAAGCTGTCCAGTAACAGCTAACAGCAGCATGGTGGCATTCCTCATGCAATCTTCTCTGCCAGCTCCCTTATCACTACTAGCCTCCGAAAATAAGCCATACATCAGACCAACTTTCCTCCAGCCATCCAACTGACCAACTGGTCTATACAACTGAAAATGGTGCTTCACACATCTAACCAAATTTCTCATCAGAGTAGCCAACTAGAAAACGTTATTATTAAACCAGCCAACTAACCTCCAACTTGTGATGTCACAGAAGTAGACAGATAGTGTCTGCCTACTTCTGCATGTTTTGAATAAATATTTTTTTTATTTTATTTCAATATGTGATTTAATTTTAATTTTACCAATTATATTTTTTATTATACCAATGTATCACAGCTTATTCTGTATTGTGTGTTTTGACTTAGCTGCAAAAATGTATAAGAACAGCACTTTGTATCTCACAATGTAAATGTAGCACAATGTAGCTGTAACACAATATAGATGTAAAACCAACCATGCTGAATATAATGGGCAACAAAAGACAGTATGTGTGTGTGTGTGTATGTGTGTGTGTATGTGTATGTGTATGTGTATGTGTATGTGTATGTGTATGTGTGTGTGTATATGTGTGTGTATATATATATATATATATATATATATATATGTATATGTGTGTGTATATGTATATGTATATATATATATATATATATATATATATATATATATATATATATATATATATATATATATATATATATATATATATATATATATATATATAATTTTTATAGTCTGCCGCACACAATCATAGTCCATGGTAAGAGTGCTGGTCACATAATCAGTTGCAGTAGTCTCAATAAAAGAAACCAGCACCTCCAATTAATGCATAATAAATCCTTTATCAAAATATATGTGCTAATTGAATTAAACAGCAAAGGCATCAAAAAGGAGTATCAGAACAAGCACATGGGATACCTGCAGGGCCGGTTCTACCCCTTGTGGCGCCCCCCCCCTCCCCCCTATGGCAAAACAGTTAGTGTGCGGGGGTGGGGGGGGGGCTTCATAGGGGAGGGGCGTGGCCAGTTATGCTCCCAGTAGCTGTGCCCCCCAGTTGATTTGCCCCTGTAGATATGCCCCCTCTTTATTTGCCCCCAGTAGTTGTGCCCCCTCTTTTCTGGCCGCCCGCTCCTCTCTATGGGAGAGACGTCATGACGTCTCTCCCATAGCGCCGCACAGACACTAGAGGTCAATAACGACCTCTAGTGTCTGTGCCTGGAGCCGCCTGCAGCGGATGCCCACACAGCCCACGGCGTCTGCTGCAGCCGTGGCGGTGCCTGCAGGGTGACTGCCGCCGCGCCCCCAGGCCGCAGCGCCCCGGGCAAAGGCACTGCTTGCCCGCACCAAGATCCGCTCCTGGATACCTGCTGGAAGCAAACTGCATAGCTCCGCAGTGTAGCAGCTGTTCCAGGATGAAGGTGCCTATTTGAGCACCGAAATGGCTTGATGACTCACTAACCTACTGTCACCGGAGGCTTGCATCATGATCAGCTGCTACACTGCGGAGCTATGCAGTTTGCTTCCAGCAGGTACCCCATGTGCTTGTTCTGATACTGCTCTTTGATGCCTTTGGTGTTTTATTCATTCAACACATGTTTTTTGATAAAGGATTTATTATGCATTAATTGGAGGTGCTGGTTTCATTATTGAGAATATATATAGTCTTTATTTATTTACATATCACCGGCTGACTTATAGGGGTGTGGATTAAAAGGCTGACAGTAACTAGGTCGACAGTCATTAGGTCGACTACTATTGCTCGACAGTGCCTAGGTTGACACCGTAATTAGGTCGACCTGGAAAAGGTCGACATTAGTTTTTTTTATTTTTTGGGGTGTTGTTTTCTTTGTAAAGTGACCGGGAACCTCAATTAGTGCCCCGTGGGCTTAATTAATACATGGTCATTAGTGTGTGTTTTTTTTCATGCCTGCGATCAGGTAATCGTCGCCTACAGTGGGGGGGAATTCTCTGTGCAGGTGTGCGATCGCATGTGCGGAGAGCTGCAAAAACAAAAGTTTGTGCAGTCTCTGTATAGCCCAGGACTTACTCAGCTGCTGCGATGATCGGGGCCGGAGCTGAAGTCAGAAACCCTTCTTCCAAATGCCTGGATCCTCCTGTGTTTTTCCAGACACTCCTCTAATATGGTCAGTTACCACCAACAAATAGCCTCTTCCTGTCAGTCACCTTGCGATCGCCCATGCGATTACTTTGTTTGCACCATCTTGCCGGGCGATCCCCGTCACTGCAGACCGACGCACCTGCGCATTGAGGTGCATGCGCAGTTCAGACCCGATTGCCCACTGTGGGAAAATGCACAGCAGCAATCGGGTCTGAATTACACCCCGTGTCTCCTTGCATGGTTTGCTTCGCTCACCATGCTTTGGGTTATTATTCCCAAATGTAGTTCACGTGGATCATAAAGTATGACAAAGTTCAAAAAAATTAAGAAAAAATGTGAAAAACTGATGTTGACCTTTTCATGTGTCGACCTTTGCCATGTCAACCTGATGCATGTTGACTAATAGTGGTCAACCTATTGAGTGTTGACCTAAGTGTTGTGGAACCAAAGACCGGACACCAACTTATAGAGAGGCTAGGTGACAAGTACTGGTTGTCTAAAGGGGGGATTGTACAGTGCTGGCTGCTCTGGGGTAGTGATAACTAGGTGCTATCACTGCTGCTGGGGGCTGTACTGGGGAGGGTAGTGTATGGTGCTGGCTGCTCTGGGGTAGTGATAACTAGGTGCTATCACTGCTGCTGGGGGCTGTACTGGGGAGGGTAGTGTATGGTGCTGGCTGCTCTGGGGTAGTGATAACTAGGTGCTATCGCTGCTGCTGGTGGCTGTACTGGGGAGGGTAGTGTATGGTGCTGGCTGCTCTAGGGTAGTGATAACTAGGTGCTATCACTGCTGCTGGGAGCTGTACTGGGGAGGGTAGTGTACAGTGCTGGCCGCTCTGGGGTAGTGATAACTAGGTGCTATCCAGGGCCGTCTCTTGCCCTTGTGGCGCCCCGGGCAAAAATGGGGGCGTGGCTTCATATGGGGGCGTGGTCAGTTACGCCCCCATTTGTGCCCCCTGTAGCGCAGCTGAAAAAAATAAATTAAATAAATAAAAGTATACTTACAATCCCCGCTCCTGATTCCAGACCTCCTCCTCCGCCGGCGCCGCTCTTCTCCTGGACTCGGATGGTTGTGTCTGTCCACGGATCTATGGGAGAGACGTCATTACGTCTCTCCCATAGCACAGCATAGACACTAGAGGTCAATTATGACCCCTAGTGTCTCTGCCACTATGCTGTGCGGTGCGCGATGACGTCATCGCGCACCGCACAGCACCGTCCTCTCCATGAAGGGAAACTAGACGCTTAGCGTCTGGTTCCCTTCAAAGCGGGGGACCAGCGGCGGGCACAGCGGGAGGCACTGCAGAGGGCACAGTGGCGGATCTTGCCATGGTGCGGCGCCCTCCGGAAGGCGGCGCCCCGGGCAAAAGTACTGCTTGCCCGTGGCAAGATCCGGTACTGGTGCTATCGCTGCTGCTGGGGGCTGTACAGGGGAGGGTAGTGTATGGTGCTGGCTGCTCTAGGGGTAGTGATAACTAGGTGCTATCGCTGTTTCTGGTGGCTGTACTGGGGAGGTTAGTGTATGGTGCTGGCTGCTCTGGGGTAGTGTTAACTAGGTGCTATCGCTGCTGCTGGGGGCTGTACTGGGGAGGGTAGTGTATGGTGCTGGCTGCTCTGGGGTAGTGTTAACTAGGTGCTATCGCTGCTGCTGGGGGCTGTACTGTGGAGGGCAGTGTATGGTGCTGGCTGCTCTAGGGGTAGTGATAACTAGGTGCTATCGCTGCTGCTGGTGGCTGTACTGGGGAGGGGAGTGTACAGTGCTGGCTGCTCTGGGGTAGTGATAACTAGGTGCTATCGCTGCTGCTGGTGGCTGTACTGGGGAGGGTAGTGTATGGTGCTGGCTGCTCTGGGGTAGTGATAACTAGGTGCTATCGCTGCTGCTGGTGGCTGTACTGGGGAGGGTAGTGTATGGTGCTGGCTGCTCTGGGGTAGTGATAACTAGGTGCTATCGCTGCTGCTGGGGGCTGTACTGGGGAGGGCAGTGTATGGTGCTGGCTGCTCTGGGGTAGTGATAACTAGGTGCTATCGCTGCTGCTGGTGGCTGTACTGGGGAGGGCAGTGTATGGTGCTGGCTGCTCTGGGGTAGTGATAACTAGGTGCTATCGCTGCTGCTGGTGGCTGTACTGGGGAGGGTAGTGTATGGTGCTGGCTGCTCTGGGGTAGTGATAACTAGGTGCTATCACTGCTGCTGGTGGCTGTACTGGGGAGGGTAGTGGTCTTCTGTATACCGGCGGTCGGGCTCCCGGCGCTCAGTACACCGGCGCCGGGAGCCCGACAGCCGGCATACCGACACTTATTTTCCCTCGTGGGGGTCCACGATTCCCATAGAGGGAGAATAAAATAGTGTGGCGCGTGTAGCGTGCCACCGTGCCCGTAGCGTGGCGAGCGCAGCGTGCCCGCAAGGGGCTCATTTGCGCTCGCCACACTGTCGGTAAGCCGGCGGTCGGGCTCCCGGCGCCGGTATGCTGGTCGCCGGGAGCCCGACCGCCGGCCAGCCGTAGTGAACCCGAGAATGGTGCTGGCTGCTCTGTGGTAGTGATAACTAGGTGCTATCGCTGCTGCTGCTGGTGGCTGTACTGGGGAGGGCAGTGTATGGTGCTGGCTGCTCTGGGGTAGTGATAACTAGGTGCTATCGCTGCTGCTGGTGGCTGTACTGGGGAGGGCAGTGTATGGTGCTGGCTGCTCTGGGGTAGTGATAACCAGAGCCGGCCCTAACCAATATGATGCCCTAGGCAAGATTTTGGCTGGTGCCCCCTAGCACCGCCGCTAGTTCTGCAGGAGATGATGGTATGAGTCAGCTGGTAGATCTGCTAATGTCGGACGCCTTTTGTTTATAAAAATGCATCTTATTTGCATTACTATGTGGCTAGGATGCACAAGCAGCTTCTGCTGATTAAAATGATATGCAGCATGCCTATAATCTGTGTGTGACTGCGGCTGTATCTGCATATGAAATGCTACATTACAGTGGTTTCCAGGACTACACTGCAACGTAGCATTTTGTATGCAGATACAGCCGCAGTCACACACAGAATATAGGCATGCCGCATATCATTTTAATCAGCAGAAGCTGCTGGTGCCCCTAAGCATACCAAATGCCCTAGGCAATTGCCTAGTTTGCCTATGCCTAAGGCCGGCTCTGGTGATAACTAGGTGCTATTGCTGCTGCTGGTGGCTGTACTGGGGAGGGTAGTGTACAGTGCTGGCTGCTCTGGGGTAGTGATAACTAGGTGCTATCACTGCTGCTGGTGGCTGTACTGGGGAGGTTAGTGTACAGTGCTGGCTGCTCTGGGGTAGTGATAACTAGGTGCTATCACTGCTGCTGGGGGCTGTACTGGGGAGGGTAGTGTATGGTGCTGGCTGCTCTAGGGGTGGGTCAGTGTCCACCTACTTATCTTTCAGTTAGTGGGAAAGTTCCCCCTATACTAGAATGATTAGTTGAGAAAAATCAAAAAAGTTTAAGTTTCCTGACTAGTTGGCCAGACCGTTTTCTTCCTTATTTTTTTTCACTTGGCAGCAAATGGCTGGTTATCATTTGTTCCTATGCACTGCCAGATTATCGTTTGGAATGATATTGTTCTGATGTATGGCTAGCATTAAGAACAGTAAGTAATCCTGTATCATGATCAAATGCAATCAGATCCATAAATAACAGAAAATAAGAAAGTATTACAGCAAGTAGAAAAACACTTTATGCAGGGTTGGTGCAGTCATTTTGGGTAATACAGTCTATGGGTTATATATTCAATCCAAGAAAGGTACAAGGAGAGGCAGTCATGTTGGGTGCACCCGGGGTAGAATCAGTCACACCTAGAAGAGATGACAGGATCCCAACATAACCATCTGTTACATGTATTTTTTATCCCATCCACAAACATACCAGGTGAGGGGAAGCAGTTAGCTTTCCAACAGATGGGATCCCGGCGGTTGATATACAGATGCCGGGATCCCAGAAGTAGGAGGCAATGCCGACATTGAGATACCGATGCTGCACGGGATGCTGGTGTCACATTACTAACAGCCGGCATTCCAATTGCACTGCCGCATGGGGTTAGGTTTAGACAGAAGAAGGGGGTTAGGCTGCAGGGCCAGGAAGGTTAGGGTTAGGGACCGGGGAGGGGAGGGTTATGCACATATAAGGGAAGGTTAGGGCTAGGGACCGGGGAGGGGAGGGTTAGGCACATAGAAGGGGAGGTTAGGATTAGGTATCAAGCAGGGAGGGTTAGGCACAAAGCAGGGAGGGTTAGGATAGGGGGCAGACGAGGGATAGGGGACTTACTGGTGGGCTGTCGGGATTATGATGGATGGGATGCTGCTGTCCGTATTCTAACCGCCGGCATCCCGTCCATCGAAAATCATACTGATCACCAGGTGAGCCAGCCACGTTCGGCACATTGTAAAGGTTACTTTGTGGGAGGGATGAGACAGGACTTACTTCCACCTGGCAATTCACTGGGCAGAAAAGGCCATGCCTGGAATTGATGACACATAATGGAGGAGTGTAAAATGAAAACACCGCGCTGTGAGGTATCTATTTTGTTATTTCAATAAACCAACTATAAACAATCTAAATATGTAAACCTATATAGTGGCTGTATATATATCAGAGATGAGGTCGGGAGACTTCCGTAATTAGCACATAAATACATTTATTTCATAATACATGTTAAAAACAAAAACTAAAATCCTAATCTAATATGCATGCATAGCTTTCAAATCAAGAACAAGAGGAGATTTTCCTGATCAGCATGTGAATAAATATATTGCTAATTTATTATTGATTTATTCTCTAGAAGAAGTGAGGAAGTCCCAAGGCATTGTGGGACGAAACGCGTTTATGCACTGGTGTATCATTACGGGAATCCTCATATTGAATTACCGCTTGTCACTATCCCACTGCAGTATCCATTGAGTGAGGTGCCGTGCCCCTGCAGCCGCAGACTACTACATCACTGCCGTCATTGGGCTGTTAACAAACGGAGCGAACGGAGCCTTCCTGATGAGCGCACTATACATGTGATCTATCTCACCTCTCTGGACATCTTACCCCAGTACACATCACCCGGGGCGGTGACAGGCTCACCACCGGGTGAGAAGGGATAAAGACGCTATTTCAACAAAAGGGAACAGCGGTAACTATACAGCAGTGTTTATACTACCTGTTTGAAATTTATACATTGTAGCCGGGACGCCGGCAAACAAAGTAATCATACCCTGTGTGGACCAGGTGCAAAGGACATATTGCTACAGTTGCTATATACTGCTTATCAAGAACTTTAGCAACCTAACTGTTGCATATACATTCAGAGGATAAATCAATAATAAATTAACAATATAATAAGTCACATGCTGATCAGGAAAATCTCCTCTTGTTCTTGATTTGAAAGCTATGCATGCATATTAGATTAGGATTTTAGTTTTTGTTTTTAACATGTATTATGAAATAAATTTATTTATGTGCTAATTACAGAAGTCTCCCGACCTCATCTCTGATATATATACAGCCACTATATATGTTTACATATTTAGATTCTTTATATTTGGTTTATTGAAATAACAAATAGATACCTCACAACGCAGTGTTTTCATTTTACACTTTACCTATACATGCTGAAGACTCTAACCAAGTCTTGAAACACACGCTGCAGTGTATTGTATCTATTTGTATTATTCTATAATTAATTTTAAAATTAACGCCAGGAGGGTGGAATTGGCATACCACCAGAGAACTAGTTCTCTATAAACTTTTTTCTACATAATGGAGGAGATAAAATGCTTGGCATGATCCATTTTTTATTTTACACAGAGCACCAGATGAGGAAGCCATGTTGTTTACACTATGTTACATAGAAACATAGAATTTTACGGCAGATAAGAACCACTTGGCCCATCTAGTCTGCCCCCTTTTTTTTATCCTTTAGGAAATCGCTTCCCTTTTTGAATCTTTATTATTTGTAAGGATATTCATATGCCTATCCCAAGCATGTTTAAATTGCTCTACCGTCTTAGCCTCTACCACCTCTGATGGGAGGCTATTCCACTTATCCACTACCCTTTCTGTAAAGTAATTTTTCCTTAAATTTCCCCTGAACCTGCCTCCCTCCAGTTTCAGTATATGTCCTCGAGTTCTAATACTTCTCTTCCTTTGAAGAATGTTTCCCTCCTGAACTTTGTTAAGAACCTTGGTATATTTGAAAGTTTCAATCATGTCCCCCCTTTCCCTTCTCGCCTCCAAACTATACATGTTAAGATCTTTTAGCCTTTCTGGGTAAGTTTTGTGATGTAGGCCATGCACCATTTTAGTTGCCCTTCTTTGTACACTCTCTAATGTATTTATATCCTTCTGGAGATATGGCCTCCAGAACTGGACACAGTATTCCAGATGGGGCCGTACCAATGACCTATACAGTGGCATTATTACTTCTTTTTTCCTGCTACTGATTCCTCTCCCTATGCAACCAAGCATCTGACTTGCCTTTCTCATTGCTTTGTTGCATTGCTTTCCTGCCTTTAAGTCACTTGAAATAGTGACTCCTAAATCCCTTTCCTCCTCAGTAGTTTCCATTATAGTACCCTTGATGCTATATTTAGCCTTTGGGTATTTGAGACCCAAGTGCATGATTTGGAATTGTTTAGCATTCAACTGTAGTTGCCACATTCTTGACCATTTCTCAAGCCTACCTAGGTCATCAATCATTTGTTTTACCCCTCCTGGCATGTCTTCCCTGTTGCATATCTTTGTATCATCTGCAAAAAGGCATACTTTCCCTTTAATACCATTTGCAATGTAACCAACAAAGTTATTAAAGAGAACTGGTCCAAGTACAGATCCCTACGGTACTCCACTGGTAACATTTCCCTCCATAGATTGCACTCCATTTACTACAACTGTCTGTTTCCTATCCTGCAACCAGGTTCTTAACCATTTAACTGTTTTATAATCCACCCCTATGCTTTCAAGTTTATTTAGCAGTCTGCTATGTGAGACAGTGTCAAATGCCTTACTAAAGTCTAGATATGCTACATCTACAGCTACCCCTTGATCTATTATTTTCGTCACAGAGTCAAAAAAGTCAATAAGATTTGTTTGGCATGATCTTCCACCAGTAAATCCATGCTGTTTTGGATCCTGTAAGTTGTTTGATTTAAGATATTCCACAAGTCTTTCTTTTAATAGTTTTTCCATTATTATCCCTACTACTGATGTAAGGCTTACTGGTCTGTAGTTACTTATTTCAACCTTGCTACCACTTTTTTGCAGTGGGACTACATTGCTCTTTTCCAGTCCTCTGGAATGGCACCTGCATTTAGTGACTGGTTAAATAATTCTGTTAAAGGTGTCATCAGCACATCTTTTAGCTCTTTTACTATCCTTGGGTGTATCCCATCTTGCCCCATTGATTTATCCACTTTTTTAGTTTTGAAAGTTCTGTTAGGACCTTCTCCTCTGTAAATGTACTTTCATCTACCTTATTTTTATGAATGTCCTTGCAACTTAACTGTGGCCCCTTCCCTTCTCCTTCTGTAGTAAATACTGAACAAAAATAATTATTTAGGTGATCTGCTATTGCCTTGTCTCCCTCCACCAAATGCTCACTCTCTGTCTTAAGTCTTATTATTCCTCCATTTGATTTTCTCCTTTCACTTATATACTTAACTTTTTTTTTTTTTTTTGCCCCCTTTATCTACTGACTGGGCCATTTTCTCCTCAGCTTCTGCCTTTGCACGTCTGATCACTTTCTTAGCATCCTTCAGTCTATCAAGATACACCTCTTTGTCGTTATTCTTTTGAGTCTTTGTATTTCCTAAAAGCCATTTTTTTTGCTTTCACACTAGTTGATAATACTTTTGTGAACCACATTGGCTTCCTTTTCCTGGTGCTTTTCCTAACCCTTTTGATACAAAGGTCTGTTGCCCTTAGTATTGCACTTTTTAGTTTTTCCCATCTCTCCTGCACTCCTTCCAAGTTCCTCCAGTCTGCCAATGAATCACTTAAACATCTCCTCATTTCTAAAATTCAACACCTTGGTTTTTGTGTGACAGGAGTTGGATCCTGTCTTTATACTATACCATACTGCTTGATGATCACTGGATCCCAGGTGCTCACCCACATATATGTCTGATATCCTGTCACCATATGTAAGAATTAAATCTAATATTAAGTCTTTGCGAGTGGGCTCCCTTACCAATTGCTTGAGAGAAGCTTCCTGTAAGGAATTTAGAAACTTGCCACTTGTAGCTGAACTTGCAAAAGACCTCTCCCATTAACATCAGGTAAATTAAAGTCTCCCATGATTATAACTTCTCCCTTTAAAGCCATTTTAGTGCTGTCCAACAATAGGTTCCTGTCCAAATCCTGCCCCTAGCCTAGTGGTCTATATATCACCCCAATGCGAATAATGTTCTTCTCTCCAGTTTCTATGGGGACCCAAAAGGCCTCAATTTGTATTCAATTTTTTGTATTAAAGTAGCATATATGCTTTTTTTCCCACATACATTGCTACCCCTCCTGCTATTCTTCTCATTTTATCCTTCCTAAATAAATTGAATCCTGGTATAGCTATGTCAAAGTCCTGATTCTCATTGCACCATGACTCTAATTGCCACAGTATCCAGGTTATCACTTGTCATTATCACAATTAACTCTGGAATTTAGTCTCCTAAGCTCCTAGCATTTGCACACATAGCTTTAAGAATTTTGTCTGTGCATCTGTTATTAGTAGCCATGTCCAGACAGCAGGGCCAGTGCAAGGTCTCTCTGCACCCTAGGCAAAGCTTCAGTCTGGCACCCCCTAACCTGAAAAAAAAACAAAAAAACACCACCACCTCTCGGAGGGTAGATGCAGGTTGCGACTAGGTGGGCTGGGGTGAATTGCATCATTATACATATACAGAGGAAAGGGACAACACTCAAGGACTTTTAAGGTGAAAAAGTATATTGTAATCAAAGTAACAACATTTTGTGACTTTGTTCGCATGTATACTTTCACTTTCAAATCCTTGAATGGCGACCATTTTTTCTGCCTATGTACACAAACTATCCGGCATGTTAAGGATTATATAATACACTGATGCCAATTTCACATTTTCACTAAATGCCGAGATATGCATCCGCATATGTGGTCTGGTGGGGATATTTCATTATATGTGTATACATACACACACATGCACACAGATACATATAGTTGTTTGCTCCTTATTGTGTTCCATTCCCCCATATGTAAGTTCATTACTGATCCCCCTACCTCCACATGTACTGAATTGTGCCCCAGTGCCTGTGTTTTCCCTATTATGCTGTTTACAGGTGCAAACCACCCATCAGGCTGTAAGATCTGCACTGTCTGTGGTCCCGCAGAACCCCCATGGGTTACTTACCTAAAAGTTATTTCCTTGTTTTCCCTGATAATTGGTTCCTCTTACAGGCGGCAGCAGCATTACAGCAATGCTGCTGGGAGCTGACATGTAGTCAATTGCTGCTTGCTGATGGAGAGCCGGGATCTAGGGGCCTGGAGGAGGTAGGTACATCAGGGCTATGAGAAGCGGCCGTAGAGGGGCCCCCCCGGATCCACAGTTACATCCTCCTCTATGTGCCTTCACATGACTTTATGTTACACATGTCAGCACAGAGGAAACGCTGAGACATTATGTGGTACAGCCTGATAGTGGTGGCTGTACCTGACTAGACCCACAGCAGTGGCCAGCGCAGTGTAAAAGGAGGAGGTCACTTTCATATCATTCAGTTTTTTGTTAGATGAATTCAGTGGCGCCCTCCAATGGAAGGCGGCCCTAGGCAGCAGCCTAAATCTGCCTAATGGTAGAGCCGGCCCTGCCAGACCGTATAAAATAAATGACAAGTTTAAAGTTGAAATTACCTGTTTGGTGATGTTGCTCAGTGTTTGGTATTTCTTTTCTTTTACTAATCAGGAATCAGACTCTGTCCTTTACACCATGACTACACCTCACTAAATGTAAAGATATAGTACACCTAACCATAAATGGCCAAACGATCAAAGGAGGTAAACACCAGACAGCATGCAATAATAAACTATGTTTCACTGAGCAACTTCCCCACACATGCAATGCCAATTACAAGCAAAACATTACATCAAAAACATACATGAGTTGCAAGCAAATCATGATATAACAACTGTTCTTAGACTGCATGAGGATGTGAGAGAGAAACAAATGTACATATGTTTAAATGGACTGATGAGTTTGCAAGAGGTTGAAAGGCCTGTTGGTTGCAGTGTGCAAATAAGAAATACATGGAACTGGTAAATATAAGGATAAAGTGAAAAGTGGACTAATGGGATAATCACTGCATAAAATTTCCATGGGTTGATCATCCTGCCCTTGACAGTACCAGGTGAGGCGGTTACAGTGGGCAGGGTGAGTGATTTATAAAGGTGTAACATCTAGTGCGGAATTCCAGAGAAAGAAAGAGACAGTTGAGGTGGAGTCCATGATGCAGCAGATAGGAGAGAAGGTAGGTAGGACATCAGCATAGGGCAAACAAAATTCAACTAAATTTAAACAGAAGTACTTAATAGCTGTAGAATTTGAAAGCTTGATAATTCAGCAATACATTTTGTAAAATAAATTCTGTGGGAGCATGGATGTGTGTGTTACAACGTGTGTAGTATGGTATGCCGGTGGCCGGGCTCCCGGCGGATAGCATACAACCACCAGCATACCGACCGCTGGCATACCAACAGCTGGGCGAGTGCAAATGAGCCCCTTGCGGGCTCGCTGCGGGCACGGTGGTGTGCTACATGCGCCATGCTATGCTGTGCATCGGGATCCCGACAGCCGGCAAAATTAAGACCACCCATTACAACATTATTAGAGTTATACATGAGTTAAACAAATGGGAAACAGCAAGATAAAAGTAGGCCTGAAATTTCTACTTCTCTAAAGCTACTTTGAAGGAACTGCTTTGGCTTCTCTCTAATTCAAACACCTGCTTTCTACATATCCTGGACACTACTTTCTAGGCACCCTGCTTGGACATTGCAAGGAGATGAGGCTTGCTACACCTCTGATAGTTTTAGGTTTTTCCCTATAGCTTCCGCTCTTCACCCTGGACCTGTTGGGTTTGTGTGACTGGCAGTCGGGAGACCACCACCGGTCACCATACCAACGCCACTTAGAGGATTCAGTGGCTCGCTGCACATGCCACAGGTTCTATTCCCACTCTGAGTGTCGTGGACACCCACAAGTGGGAATAGTCCTTGTAGGTCAGCATGCCAACCAGTGGGCTATGCATTGTTCAGGATCCTGGTATCTTGACGGGCGGTCTCCCAACTGCCAGTCACATAACCGCATCCCCCCCGGGACACTCCCCAGCTGAATCTCAGTGACCTAGCCATGAGTATCTGTCCACATACCCTCTCACCCTTATACTGTAACCCTCACCCTTAATCCTAACATTAATATCATAACCCTTAATCCAGTGGTTCTCAAACTGTGTGCCGTGTCACCCTGAGGTGCCTTGGGACACTCGCAGGGGTGCCCTGAGTTCGTGGTCCAGGACCAATTCAAATTATTTATGCCAATTTTAATAGACAAAACAAGTGCTGGTGGCTTCCAATCATAAAATATGTGGACAAATATAAGCAAGTCCTGTCCATCACTACATAACTGAACCTAAGGATGACATATTATAAACACAATTTACTGAATTTAATATTTCTTTCTAAATTTCTCAACAAGAAACGTTTGGCCTAGGGGTGCTGTGAAAAAAATTATGATGCTCTAGGGCGCTGTGATTCAAAAAAGTTTGGGAACCACTTCCTTAATCCTATTTCTCTAACACTAATACCCTAATCCTTACCCTTAATCCTAACATTATTATCCTAACCCTCACAATTCTGATTTTTATCCCCCCCTCCAGAAACTGCTTAGATATTGTCTTTTTTTTTTTCATTTTAGAAAAATACATTGAAATATTTTGTTAAAAAATAAATACTTAGTGGGTGTTTTTTAACACACCACCGTGTCCATAGGCCCTTATTGTAAAATACTTCTTTCCCCCAAGAAAAAATTGTACATCCAGTAGCAAAATAATTCCCAGCATTATAACCACCACACCCTACTGGTAACAGATCCCCCATACCCTCACTCCCAATGTCAGTGGGCCCCCAATATTTTGTGACCCCCAATCCCCATGTTCCAATTTATAGATTTTATATATAATATACCAGCCAAAAAATTGGGGAGCATCACACCCCCGCTCCTTACCCCACGCCCAGTGCCAAAAGTTGTCCCCCCCAATTCCCCCCCACTTCTGTGGAAGCCAGTCCCTCTAATCTCTTTGCAGAGTGCAGCATAAACTGGGCAGAGCCAGACATACACTGTAGGTATTATAGGCAAATGCCTATCATTTGGAATGCCTAGGGGCATCCCTACTCTAGGACCAACCTGTCTCTCACTGGTGGCAAAGTGTATTAAAAAGTTTTTTTTATTTTTTTATGAACAATTGCAGTGTAGCCTTTGGCTGATGCAGGAGTGGAACGGGGGTAGAGTAGGCACTGTGACTGATCACCTGCTCACCCAATTAATTACTTTGACATACTGATTTGACCACCATGGTGACCAGTGTGTGGATGCCAGGGCATGGCGTGGGTGGAGCAGGAGCTAATGAGGAGTAAGGGCAGGCTCGAGCAGTCATGGAGAACACTGTTCCTTTTACCTGCTGCGGGCCATTGGAGAAATAATGGAGGTTGAGCCTATGGGAGTGCCGGTAAGGACCCACATCTGTGAACAAGCTGCATCCTCTGGTCTGAGCTTCACCAGTGTGTACTCAATTTAGTCTTAGCAATGCTGCTTACTATATCAATGTAGCTGTCTCTTCTTTCCTCCAGGCTCCAGTAAACTGTATGTGTCACCATGTTGACCTCCCTAACAGCTACAGTGTGCGTGTGTGTCTTATGTGTGTCATTTTGTACCCTACAAGGCCACAGTGTGTATGTAACCATGTTCCTCCCCAAACTAGTGTGTGTGTCATTTTGTACCCAACAAATTCCCACTGTGTATGTATCCATGCCCCCCAACCAAGATACAGTGTGTGCCATATTGTACTGTCTTTGGTCACAATGTAGAGTAACCATTCCCCCCTGTTTCTGCCCCCCAATCTCCAGTGTGCCACCTTGCAACCACTCCCCAATATGTATGTCTTCATATCCCTGTCCAGGCTCCATTATGTATGCCACCATGTCCTACCAGACCCCATGGTGTATGTCATCATGCACAAGCCCCAGTGTGTATGTCACCATATCCCCACCAGGCGCCTGTATATATGTCACTATTCCCCCCACAGGCCCCAGTGTATGTCACCATTCCCCCACCAAATCCCAAGTATGTGTGTCACCATATACACCCAGGCCCCAGCATATGTCCCATGCCCCCATGCTCCTAGTGGGTATGGCAACATGCCCCCAGGCCCCAATATGTATGTCACCATGTCCTCCAAGACCCCAGTATGTACATATGTCACCATGCCAAGGTCACAGTGTGTCACCATGGCCTCAGGGTGTATGACAATATATCTTCCCAGGCACCAGTGACCCTCCTCCAGGCCCCAGTGTGTATGTCACCATGCACCCCCATCCAGGCTGCAGTGTGTGTCACCATAGCCCATCATGGCACTGTATGTATGTCATCATGCGCCCCCTGGTTCTAGGGTGTATGTCAACATGCCACCCTATCTGCATATAAACACTAAGGTTTGTGGTGGGATTATCTGCTAGGGGGCATTAGCCAAAGTCTTGAAGTCTTGCCAAATCGGTTAGGGCCATGTCTGAGTGCGGGTCATGGGCAGGACTGATCATCAGTACCCCCTGCTGTAGCTGATCTCTGCATATGCAGTGATCAGCATAATTGTGCTGGGAGGGGAGAAATGTTCCCATCATCACATGTTTACTTCCGGTGTATGATCCCCACTTTAAATTCTGGGCATGATTTTGGGAGTGATGCCGGTGGTGAGAGACTGCCGCATCACTCCCAGGGGTGGCTACAGCAGGATGAAGTCTATTATATTGCCCCTCCAGGTACACTGGGATGGTAAAGTATGAACAAGTCTGTTTTTGAGCAAAAATTCTTTAAAAACGTATGTTGGCATTTTGACATGCCGGCATTTTGAACATGTTGGTGTAATGAATGTCTGTATTTTGACCATGTCCATATTTTGAATGTTGATCAATGGCTGTTGGGATTATGACCATTGTTATTGTGTCTGTCTTTATATCAACTGCTACCCATCATATGTGCTATGACCTTGTCAAGTAATGCACTATTGGCTGCGGTCATATCACATACATTATTGCCAGTTAAGTGGTGAATCCAAACCTTGATCCTAACAATAATGCTCTAACCAAAACTTTAACCCAAACCCCTAATCCAACTGTACCCCTAACCCTAATAACCACACCCTAGAAAGATAGACAAGATGGCCAAATGGTTCTTACCTGCCTTCAAATTCTATGTTTCTATGACATCATGCAACCCGGGTGGAAAAAAAAACAACTTTTAATGTGTTGCCTGCCAGTCTCCCTCTTTCTGCCTGCGCCCTGCTGAATACAGCACAGTATGTGATCTGGAATACCAAGAATCTTGGAGCCCAGTACAATTGTCTTCCATGAACTCTCCTGTTGCCGGGCCAGCGTAGTGCTTTTGAACACTCTTGGACTCTCCTCTAGGTTGTTCTTTGAACTCTGTGGGCCTAATTCGGACCTTATTGCAGCAGTAAAATTGTTCTCCAATGGGCAAAACCATGTGCTCTGCAGGTGGGGCAGATATAATATGTGCAGAGAGAGTTCAATTTGGGTAGGGTGTGTTCAAACTGTAATCTAAATTGCAGTGTAAAAATAAAGCAGCCATTATCAGTGGCAAATGCAGGATTTGCATGGGGGGGTTTCCAGGACTGGGAGAAGCCAAGCACGGGAGAAGACCCAGTATATGCTGGGTCCATAAAACTATTGTGTCTGTGTGTGTGTGTGTGTGTGTGTGTGTGTGTGTGTGTGTGTATACACACACATATATATATATATATATATATATATATATATATATATATATATATATATATATATATATATATATATATATATCTACACATATATAAATATACCATATCTACACCTATATTATAAGGGCACGGTCGTGCCCTTATATTAAGGCTGAATCGAACAAACGGAATTCTCCCATAGGGAACTTCTGAGATGGGGGCATGGTGTTTGAGGGGCTACACCTCAAAACTGATTGGACGTACTGAGCTGAAATTTGGCATGGGAGCGTAGAATCGTCACCCGGTGCTGCATGCCAAATTTCAGGGCGAAATAATAAAAAATGAGGAATTGGGAGTAACCTAAAGTTCCAACTGTCAGTTTTTTTCTGCCACTCCCTCTGTGGCTTTTTGACACCGTATTCCCATAGAGTGAATGAGGATTTTTTTGGGAAGGCATAACTCAGGATAGAGGACGAATTAAGACTTGGGGTTTGTTTTATTAGATAGATCTTGTCCCAGTGTAGTGCCTTTTGGGGTTAAGGTTTTTCAGGAAGTTACAGTTTTTTTTTTTATTAAGTAAAATATGCCCCATTATAAAGATAGGGCTTTTCAATTTGTTGCGGCTGCGCAGTGACCGCCAGCAGGGGGTGTACAGAGAGTAGCTCTGGCAGTTGGGCACGAGGAGACAGAGAGGGAAGGAGTCACGTGGAGCTGCAGGAGGACAGCCAGCGGTTCCCGGCGCGTGAGTTCACTGAGGTCCATGAAGCGGGAGGAGATCGCCGGAGCTGCGTAGCACTGGGTGAGTTCTGTCAG